>NW_028120600.1:0-139710 GCF_965178545.1 Coloeus monedula | reverse complement strand
CTACTCGGCCGCTTGTCGGCGTGTGTACTGCCCGCATACGCACGGGTGCTGTGCTCGGCTTCCCCTCAGCTCCAGAAGGTGCGATTCGTCCGAGCTTGCGAGACGAGCGTGGCTGCCACTCTCCTGCCTGCAGAATTCGCCTTACAGCCTCGGGAAGGAGGATGCTGCACGGCACTTAGTTGTGCTGCTGCTGCTGCTGCTGCTGCTGCCTTGTCCTCTTGCAGAGCTCTGTAGAAGCAAATGCACTTGCCTTCAGTGGCCGGGTTGAAGAGAGCACGACGGCAGGATGCAGCGGAGCAGGGAAGTACAGAGCGCAGCGGTGAGATCGATGTTGCTTACGTGCAGAAGGCGCAGGTGCAGGCTTCTACAGCCGTTCTCCAGGAGAGCAGCTGCTGGAGGTCGACGACGGTAGCTGCGAGGCTGAAAACAAGGCATAGGACGTCTGTCTTAGAAGAAAGGCACAGGGGCCACAGTGTGATGGGCGCCTTTTGAAGGCTGCTTGGAGAAGGGACACTTTCGGAGAGCCTTCTGCGTTGACCTGTGCTCCGGGCTGAGCTCTAGCTGCAGGGACTCTGAAAGGCTGAAAGACTAGGAAAGTGCTTGTGTCCACGCTGGGGATTGAGCACGATGCTTTTTGGAGCAGCGAGAACACTGTCAGCCCACGGCGCTTGTGAAGGAGCCTTTACCAGACTTCTGCAATTGGGTGCACTGCACACGCAAGCCCGGTGCTCTCCGGCTTCTTGCTTCGCCTTCCGTTGTCTGGACACAAGAGAAGCCCAGCCACGGCATCCTACTCGGCCGCTTGTCGGCGTGTGTACTGCCCGCATACGCACGGGTGCTGTGCTCGGCTTCCCCTCAGCTCCAGAAGGTGCGATTCGTCCGAGCTTGCGAGACGAGCGTGGCTGCCACTCTCCTGCCTGCAGAATTCGCCTTACAGCCTCGGGAAGGAGGATGCTGCACGGCACTTAGTTGTGCTGCTGCTGCTGCTGCTGCTGCCTTGTCCTCTTGCAGAGCTCTGTAGAAGCAAATGCACTTGCCTTCAGTGGCCGGGTTGAAGAGAGCACGACGGCAGGATGCAGCGGAGCAGGGAAGTACAGAGCGCAGCGGTGAGATCGATGTTGCTTACGTGCAGAAGGCGCAGGTGCAGGCTTCTACAGCCGTTCTCCAGGAGAGCAGCTGCTGGAGGTCGACGACGGTAGCTGCGAGGCTGAAAACAAGGCATAGGACGTCTGTCTTAGAAGAAAGGCACAGGGGCCACAGTGTGATGGGCGCCTTTTGAAGGCTGCTTGGAGAAGGGACACTTTCGGAGAGCCTTCTGCGTTGACCTGTGCTCCGGGCTGAGCTCTAGCTGCAGGGACTCTGAAAGGCTGAAAGACTAGGAAAGTGCTTGTGTCCACGCTGGGGATTGAGCACGATGCTTTTTGGAGCAGCGAGAACACTGTCAGCCCACGGCGCTTGTGAAGGAGCCTTTACCAGACTTCTGCAATTGGGTGCACTGCACACGCAAGCCCGGTGCTCTCCGGCTTCTTGCTTCGCCTTCCGTTGTCTGGACACAAGAGAAGCCCAGCCACGGCATCCTACTCGGCCGCTTGTCGGCGTGTGTACTGCCCGCATACGCACGGGTGCTGTGCTCGGCTTCCCCTCAGCTCCAGAAGGTGCGATTCGTCCGAGCTTGCGAGACGAGCGTGGCTGCCACTCTCCTGCCTGCAGAATTCGCCTTACAGCCTCGGGAAGGAGGATGCTGCACGGCACTTAGTTGTGCTGCTGCTGCTGCTGCTGCTGCTGCTGCTGCCTTGTCCTCTTGCAGAGCTCTGTAGGAGCAAATGCACTTGCCTTCAGTGGCCGGGTTGAAGAGAGCACGACGGCAGGATGCAGCGGAGCAGGGAAGTACAGAGCGCAGCGGTGAGATCGATGTTGCTTACGTGCAGAAGGCGCAGGTGCAGGCTTCTACAGCCGTTCTCCAGGAGAGCAGCTGCTGGAGGTCGACGACGGTAGCTGCGAGGCTGAAAACAAGGCATAGGACGTCTGTCTTAGAAGAAAGGCACAGGGGCCACAGTGTGATGGGCGCCTTTTGAAGGCTGCTTGGAGAAGGGACACTTTCGGAGAGCCTTCTGCGTTGACCTGTGCTCCGGGCTGAGCTCTAGCTGCAGGGACTCTGAAAGGCTGAAAGACTAGGAAAGTGCTTGTGTCCACGCTGGGGATTGAGCACGATGCTTTTTGGAGCAGCGAGAACACTGTCAGCCCACGGCGCTTGTGAAGGAGCCTTTACCAGACTTCTGCAATTGGGTGCACTGCACACGCAAGCCCGGTGCTCTCCGGCTTCTTGCTTCGCCTTCCGTTGTCTGGACACAAGAGAAGCCCAGCCACGGCATCCTACTCGGCCGCTTGTCGGCGTGTGTACTGCCCGCATACGCACGGGTGCTGTGCTCGGCTTCCCCTCAGCTCCAGAAGGTGCGATTCGTCCGAGCTTGCGAGACGAGCGTGGCTGCCACTCTCCTGCCTGCAGAATTCGCCTTACAGCCTCGGGAAGGAGGATGCTGCACGGCACTTAGTTGTGCTGCTGCTGCTGCTGCTGCTGCTGCTGCTGCCTTGTCCTCTTGCAGAGCTCTGTAGAAGCAAATGCACTTGCCTTCAGTGGCCGGGTTGAAGAGAGCACGACGGCAGGATGCAGCGGAGCAGGGAAGTACAGAGCGCAGCGGTGAGATCGATGTTGCTTACGTGCAGAAGGCGCAGGTGCAGGCTTCTACAGCCGTTCTCCAGGAGAGCAGCTGCTGGAGGTCGACGACGGTAGCTGCGAGGCTGAAAACAAGGCATAGGACGTCTGTCTTAGAAGAAAGGCACAGGGGCCACAGTGTGATGGGCGCCTTTTGAAGGCTGCTTGGAGAAGGGACACTTTCGGAGAGCCTTCTGCGTTGACCTGTGCTCCGGGCTGAGCTCTAGCTGCAGGGACTCTGAAAGGCTGAAAGACTAGGAAAGTGCTTGTGTCCACGCTGGGGATTGAGCACGATGCTTTTTGGAGCAGCGAGAACACTGTCAGCCCACGGCGCTTGTGAAGGAGCCTTTACCAGACTTCTGCAATTGGGTGCACTGCACACGCAAGCCCGGTGCTCTCCGGCTTCTTGCTTCGCCTTCCGTTGTCTGGACACAAGAGAAGCCCAGCCACGGCATCCTACTCGGCCGCTTGTCGGCGTGTGTACTGCCCGCATACGCACGGGTGCTGTGCTCGGCTTCCCCTCAGCTCCAGAAGGTGCGATTCGTCCGAGCTTGCGAGACGAGCGTGGCTGCCACTCTCCTGCCTGCAGAATTCGCCTTACAGCCTCGGGAAGGAGGATGCTGCACGGCACTTAGTTGTGCTGCTGCTGCTGCTGCTGCTGCTGCTGCTGCTGCTGCTGCTGCTGCTGCCTTGTCCTCTTGCAGAGCTCTGTAGAAGCAAATGCACTTGCCTTCAGTGGCCGGGTTGAAGAGAGCACGACGGCAGGATGCAGCGGAGCAGGGAAGTACAGAGCGCAGCGGTGAGATCGATGTTGCTTACGTGCAGAAGGCGCAGGTGCAGGCTTCTACAGCCGTTCTCCAGGAGAGCAGCTGCTGGAGGTCGACGACGGTAGCTGCGAGGCTGAAAACAAGGCATAGGACGTCTGTCTTAGAAGAAAGGCACAGGGGCCACAGTGTGATGGGCGCCTTTTGAAGGCTGCTTGGAGAAGGGACACTTTCGGAGAGCCTTCTGCGTTGACCTGTGCTCCGGGCTGAGCTCTAGCTGCAGGGACTCTGAAAGGCTGAAAGACTAGGAAAGTGCTTGTGTCCACGCTGGGGATTGAGCACGATGCTTTTTGGAGCAGCGAGAACACTGTCAGCCCACGGCGCTTGTGAAGGAGCCTTTACCAGACTTCTGCAATTGGGTGCACTGCACACGCAAGCCCGGTGCTCTCCGGCTTCTTGCTTCGCCTTCCGTTGTCTGGACACAAGAGAAGCCCAGCCACGGCATCCTACTCGGCCGCTTGTCGGCGTGTGTACTGCCCGCATACGCACGGGTGCTGTGCTCGGCTTCCCCTCAGCTCCAGAAGGTGCGATTCGTCCGAGCTTGCGAGACGAGCGTGGCTGCCACTCTCCTGCCTGCAGAATTCGCCTTACAGCCTCGGGAAGGAGGATGCTGCACGGCACTTAGTTGTGCTGCTGCTGCTGCTGCTGCTGCTGCTGCTGCTGCTGCTACTGCTGCTGCCTTGTCCTCTTGCAGAGCTCTGTAGAAGCAAATGCACTTGCCTTCAGTGGCCGGGTTGAAGAGAGCACGACGGCAGGATGCAGCGGAGCAGGGAAGTACAGAGCGCAGCGGTGAGATCGATGTTGCTTACGTGCAGAAGGCGCAGGTGCAGGCTTCTACAGCCGTTCTCCAGGAGAGCAGCTGCTGGAGGTCGACGACGGTAGCTGCGAGGCTGAAAACAAGGCATAGGACGTCTGTCTTAGAAGAAAGGCACAGGGGCCACAGTGTGATGGGCGCCTTTTGAAGGCTGCTTGGAGAAGGGACACTTTCGGAGAGCCTTCTGCGTTGACCTGTGCTCCGGGCTGAGCTCTAGCTGCAGGGACTCTGAAAGGCTGAAAGACTAGGAAAGTGCTTGTGTCCACGCTGGGGATTGAGCACGATGCTTTTTGGAGCAGCGAGAACACTGTCAGCCCACGGCGCTTGTGAAGGAGCCTTTACCAGACTTCTGCAATTGGGTGCACTGCACACGCAAGCCCGGTGCTCTCCGGCTTCTTGCTTCGCCTTCCGTTGTCTGGACACAAGAGAAGCCCAGCCACGGCATCCTACTCGGCCGCTTGTCGGCGTGTGTACTGCCCGCATACGCACGGGTGCTGTGCTCGGCTTCCCCTCAGCTCCAGAAGGTGCGATTCGTCCGAGCTTGCGAGACGAGCGTGGCTGCCACTCTCCTGCCTGCAGAATTCGCCTTACAGCCTCGGGAAGGAGGATGCTGCACGGCACTTAGTTGTGCTGCTGCTGCTGCTGCTGCTGCTGCTGCTGCCTTGTCCTCTTGCAGAGCTCTGTAGAAGCAAATGCACTTGCCTTCAGTGGCCGGGTTGAAGAGAGCACGACGGCAGGATGCAGCGGAGCAGGGAAGTACAGAGCGCAGCGGTGAGATCGATGTTGCTTACGTGCAGAAGGCGCAGGTGCAGGCTTCTACAGCCGTTCTCCAGGAGAGCAGCTGCTGGAGGTCGACGACGGTAGCTGCGAGGCTGAAAACAAGGCATAGGACGTCTGTCTTAGAAGAAAGGCACAGGGGCCACAGTGTGATGGGCGCCTTTTGAAGGCTGCTTGGAGAAGGGACACTTTCGGAGAGCCTTCTGCGTTGACCTGTGCTCCGGGCTGAGCTCTAGCTGCAGGGACTCTGAAAGGCTGAAAGACTAGGAAAGTGCTTGTGTCCACGCTGGGGATTGAGCACGATGCTTTTTGGAGCAGCGAGAACACTGTCAGCCCACGGCGCTTGTGAAGGAGCCTTTACCAGACTTCTGCAATTGGGTGCACTGCACACGCAAGCCCGGTGCTCTCCGGCTTCTTGCTTCGCCTTCCGTTGTCTGGACACAAGAGAAGCCCAGCCACGGCATCCTACTCGGCCGCTTGTCGGCGTGTGTACTGCCCGCATACGCACGGGTGCTGTGCTCGGCTTCCCCTCAGCTCCAGAAGGTGCGATTCGTCCGAGCTTGCGAGACGAGCGTGGCTGCCACTCTCCTGCCTGCAGAATTCGCCTTACAGCCTCGGGAAGGAGGATGCTGCACGGCACTTAGTTGTGCTGCTGCTGCTGCTGCTGCTGCTGCTGCTGCCTTGTCCTCTTGCAGAGCTCTGTAGGAGCAAATGCACTTGCCTTCAGTGGCCGGGTTGAAGAGAGCACGACGGCAGGATGCAGCGGAGCAGGGAAGTACAGAGCGCAGCGGTGAGATCGATGTTGCTTACGTGCAGAAGGCGCAGGTGCAGGCTTCTACAGCCGTTCTCCAGGAGAGCAGCTGCTGGAGGTCGACGACGGTAGCTGCGAGGCTGAAAACAAGGCATAGGACGTCTGTCTTAGAAGAAAGGCACAGGGGCCACAGTGTGATGGGCGCCTTTTGAAGGCTGCTTGGAGAAGGGACACTTTCGGAGAGCCTTCTGCGTTGACCTGTGCTCCGGGCTGAGCTCTAGCTGCAGGGACTCTGAAAGGCTGAAAGACTAGGAAAGTGCTTGTGTCCACGCTGGGGATTGAGCACGATGCTTTTTGGAGCAGCGAGAACACTGTCAGCCCACGGCGCTTGTGAAGGAGCCTTTACCAGACTTCTGCAATTGGGTGCACTGCACACGCAAGCCCGGTGCTCTCCGGCTTCTTGCTTCGCCTTCCGTTGTCTGGACACAAGAGAAGCCCAGCCACGGCATCCTACTCGGCCGCTTGTCGGCGTGTGTACTGCCCGCATACGCACGGGTGCTGTGCTCGGCTTCCCCTCAGCTCCAGAAGGTGCGATTCGTCCGAGCTTGCGAGACGAGCGTGGCTGCCACTCTCCTGCCTGCAGAATTCGCCTTACAGCCTCGGGAAGGAGGATGCTGCACGGCACTTAGTTGTGCTGCTGCTGCTGCTGCTGCTGCTGCTGCTGCTGCTGCTGCTGCTGCTGCTGCTGCCTTGTCCTCTTGCAGAGCTCTGTAGAAGCAAATGCACTTGCCTTCAGTGGCCGGGTTGAAGAGAGCACGACGGCAGGATGCAGCGGAGCAGGGAAGTACAGAGCGCAGCGGTGAGATCGATGTTGCTTACGTGCAGAAGGCGCAGGTGCAGGCTTCTACAGCCGTTCTCCAGGAGAGCAGCTGCTGGAGGTCGACGACGGTAGCTGCGAGGCTGAAAACAAGGCATAGGACGTCTGTCTTAGAAGAAAGGCACAGGGGCCACAGTGTGATGGGCGCCTTTTGAAGGCTGCTTGGAGAAGGGACACTTTCGGAGAGCCTTCTGCGTTGACCTGTGCTCCGGGCTGAGCTCTAGCTGCAGGGACTCTGAAAGGCTGAAAGACTAGGAAAGTGCTTGTGTCCACGCTGGGGATTGAGCACGATGCTTTTTGGAGCAGCGAGAACACTGTCAGCCCACGGCGCTTGTGAAGGAGCCTTTACCAGACTTCTGCAATTGGGTGCACTGCACACGCAAGCCCGGTGCTCTCCGGCTTCTTGCTTCGCCTTCCGTTGTCTGGACACAAGAGAAGCCCAGCCACGGCATCCTACTCGGCCGCTTGTCGGCGTGTGTACTGCCCGCATACGCACGGGTGCTGTGCTCGGCTTCCCCTCAGCTCCAGAAGGTGCGATTCGTCCGAGCTTGCGAGACGAGCGTGGCTGCCACTCTCCTGCCTGCAGAATTCGCCTTACAGCCTCGGGAAGGAGGATGCTGCACGGCACTTAGTTGTGCTGCTGCTGCTGCTGCTGCTGCCTTGTCCTCTTGCAGAGCTCTGTAGAAGCAAATGCACTTGCCTTCAGTGGCCGGGTTGAAGAGAGCACGACGGCAGGATGCAGCGGAGCAGGGAAGTACAGAGCGCAGCGGTGAGATCGATGTTGCTTACGTGCAGAAGGCGCAGGTGCAGGCTTCTACAGCCGTTCTCCAGGAGAGCAGCTGCTGGAGGTCGACGACGGTAGCTGCGAGGCTGAAAACAAGGCATAGGACGTCTGTCTTAGAAGAAGAAAGGCACAGGGGCCACAGTGTGATGGGCGCCTTTTGAAGGCTGCTTGGAGAAGGGACACTTTCGGAGAGCCTTCTGCGTTGACCTGTGCTCCGGGCTGAGCTCTAGCTGCAGGGACTCTGAAAGGCTGAAAGACTAGGAAAGTGCTTGTGTCCACGCTGGGGATTGAGCACGATGCTTTTTGGAGCAGCGAGAACACTGTCAGCCCACGGCGCTTGTGAAGGAGCCTTTACCAGACTTCTGCAATTGGGTGCACTGCACACGCAAGCCCGGTGCTCTCCGGCTTCTTGCTTCGCCTTCCGTTGTCTGGACACAAGAGAAGCCCAGCCACGGCATCCTACTCGGCCGCTTGTCGGCGTGTGTACTGCCCGCATACGCACGGGTGCTGTGCTCGGCTTCCCCTCAGCTCCAGAAGGTGCGATTCGTCCGAGCTTGCGAGACGAGCGTGGCTGCCACTCTCCTGCCTGCAGAATTCGCCTTACAGCCTCGGGAAGGAGGATGCTGCACGGCACTTAGTTGTGCTGCTGCTGCTGCTGCTGCTGCTGCTGCTGCTGCTGCTGCTGCTGCTGCTGCTGCTGCCTTGTCCTCTTGCAGAGCTCTGTAGAAGCAAATGCACTTGCCTTCAGTGGCCGGGTTGAAGAGAGCACGACGGCAGGATGCAGCGGAGCAGGGAAGTACAGAGCGCAGCGGTGAGATCGATGTTGCTTACGTGCAGAAGGCGCAGGTGCAGGCTTCTACAGCCGTTCTCCAGGAGAGCAGCTGCTGGAGGTCGACGACGGTAGCTGCGAGGCTGAAAACAAGGCATAGGACGTCTGTCTTAGAAGAAAGGCACAGGGGCCACAGTGTGATGGGCGCCTTTTGAAGGCTGCTTGGAGAAGGGACACTTTCGGAGAGCCTTCTGCGTTGACCTGTGCTCCGGGCTGAGCTCTAGCTGCAGGGACTCTGAAAGGCTGAAAGACTAGGAAAGTGCTTGTGTCCACGCTGGGGATTGAGCACGATGCTTTTTGGAGCAGCGAGAACACTGTCAGCCCACGGCGCTTGTGAAGGAGCCTTTACCAGACTTCTGCAATTGGGTGCACTGCACACGCAAGCCCGGTGCTCTCCGGCTTCTTGCTTCGCCTTCCGTTGTCTGGACACAAGAGAAGCCCAGCCACGGCATCCTACTCGGCCGCTTGTCGGCGTGTGTACTGCCCGCATACGCACGGGTGCTGTGCTCGGCTTCCCCTCAGCTCCAGAAGGTGCGATTCGTCCGAGCTTGCGAGACGAGCGTGGCTGCCACTCTCCTGCCTGCAGAATTCGCCTTACAGCCTCGGGAAGGAGGATGCTGCACGGCACTTAGTTGTGCTGCTGCTGCTGCTGCTGCTGCTGCTGCTGCCTTGTCCTCTTGCAGAGCTCTGTAGGAGCAAATGCACTTGCCTTCAGTGGCCGGGTTGAAGAGAGCACGACGGCAGGATGCAGCGGAGCAGGGAAGTACAGAGCGCAGCGGTGAGATCGATGTTGCTTACGTGCAGAAGGCGCAGGTGCAGGCTTCTACAGCCGTTCTCCAGGAGAGCAGCTGCTGGAGGTCGACGACGGTAGCTGCGAGGCTGAAAACAAGGCATAGGACGTCTGTCTTAGAAGAAAGGCACAGGGGCCACAGTGTGATGGGCGCCTTTTGAAGGCTGCTTGGAGAAGGGACACTTTCGGAGAGCCTTCTGCGTTGACCTGTGCTCCGGGCTGAGCTCTAGCTGCAGGGACTCTGAAAGGCTGAAAGACTAGGAAAGTGCTTGTGTCCACGCTGGGGATTGAGCACGATGCTTTTTGGAGCAGCGAGAACACTGTCAGCCCACGGCGCTTGTGAAGGAGCCTTTACCAGACTTCTGCAATTGGGTGCACTGCACACGCAAGCCCGGTGCTCTCCGGCTTCTTGCTTCGCCTTCCGTTGTCTGGACACAAGAGAAGCCCAGCCACGGCATCCTACTCGGCCGCTTGTCGGCGTGTGTACTGCCCGCATACGCACGGGTGCTGTGCTCGGCTTCCCCTCAGCTCCAGAAGGTGCGATTCGTCCGAGCTTGCGAGACGAGCGTGGCTGCCACTCTCCTGCCTGCAGAATTCGCCTTACAGCCTCGGGAAGGAGGATGCTGCACGGCACTTAGTTGTGCTGCTGCTGCTGCTGCTGCTGCTGCTGCTGCTGCTGCTGCTGCTGCCTTGTCCTCTTGCAGAGCTCTGTAGAAGCAAATGCACTTGCCTTCAGTGGCCGGGTTGAAGAGAGCACGACGGCAGGATGCAGCGGAGCAGGGAAGTACAGAGCGCAGCGGTGAGATCGATGTTGCTTACGTGCAGAAGGCGCAGGTGCAGGCTTCTACAGCCGTTCTCCAGGAGAGCAGCTGCTGGAGGTCGACGACGGTAGCTGCGAGGCTGAAAACAAGGCATAGGACGTCTGTCTTAGAAGAAAGGCACAGGGGCCACAGTGTGATGGGCGCCTTTTGAAGGCTGCTTGGAGAAGGGACACTTTCGGAGAGCCTTCTGCGTTGACCTGTGCTCCGGGCTGAGCTCTAGCTGCAGGGACTCTGAAAGGCTGAAAGACTAGGAAAGTGCTTGTGTCCACGCTGGGGATTGAGCACGATGCTTTTTGGAGCAGCGAGAACACTGTCAGCCCACGGCGCTTGTGAAGGAGCCTTTACCAGACTTCTGCAATTGGGTGCACTGCACACGCAAGCCCGGTGCTCTCCGGCTTCTTGCTTCGCCTTCCGTTGTCTGGACACAAGAGAAGCCCAGCCACGGCATCCTACTCGGCCGCTTGTCGGCGTGTGTACTGCCCGCATACGCACGGGTGCTGTGCTCGGCTTCCCCTCAGCTCCAGAAGGTGCGATTCGTCCGAGCTTGCGAGACGAGCGTGGCTGCCACTCTCCTGCCTGCAGAATTCGCCTTACAGCCTCGGGAAGGAGGATGCTGCACGGCACTTAGTTGTGCTGCTGCTGCTGCTGCTGCTGCTGCTGCCTTGTCCTCTTGCAGAGCTCTGTAGAAGCAAATGCACTTGCCTTCAGTGGCCGGGTTGAAGAGAGCACGACGGCAGGATGCAGCGGAGCAGGGAAGTACAGAGCGCAGCGGTGAGATCGATGTTGCTTACGTGCAGAAGGCGCAGGTGCAGGCTTCTACAGCCGTTCTCCAGGAGAGCAGCTGCTGGAGGTCGACGACGGTAGCTGCGAGGCTGAAAACAAGGCATAGGACGTCTGTCTTAGAAGAAAGGCACAGGGGCCACAGTGTGATGGGCGCCTTTTGAAGGCTGCTTGGAGAAGGGACACTTTCGGAGAGCCTTCTGCGTTGACCTGTGCTCCGGGCTGAGCTCTAGCTGCAGGGACTCTGAAAGGCTGAAAGACTAGGAAAGTGCTTGTGTCCACGCTGGGGATTGAGCACGATGCTTTTTGGAGCAGCGAGAACACTGTCAGCCCACGGCGCTTGTGAAGGAGCCTTTACCAGACTTCTGCAATTGGGTGCACTGCACACGCAAGCCCGGTGCTCTCCGGCTTCTTGCTTCGCCTTCCGTTGTCTGGACACAAGAGAAGCCCAGCCACGGCATCCTACTCGGCCGCTTGTCGGCGTGTGTACTGCCCGCATACGCACGGGTGCTGTGCTCGGCTTCCCCTCAGCTCCAGAAGGTGCGATTCGTCCGAGCTTGCGAGACGAGCGTGGCTGCCACTCTCCTGCCTGCAGAATTCGCCTTACAGCCTCGGGAAGGAGGATGCTGCACGGCACTTAGTTGTGCTGCTGCTGCTGCTGCTGCTGCTGCTGCTGCTGCTGCTGCTGCTGCTGCCTTGTCCTCTTGCAGAGCTCTGTAGAAGCAAATGCACTTGCCTTCAGTGGCCGGGTTGAAGAGAGCACGACGGCAGGATGCAGCGGAGCAGGGAAGTACAGAGCGCAGCGGTGAGATCGATGTTGCTTACGTGCAGAAGGCGCAGGTGCAGGCTTCTACAGCCGTTCTCCAGGAGAGCAGCTGCTGGAGGTCGACGACGGTAGCTGCGAGGCTGAAAACAAGGCATAGGACGTCTGTCTTAGAAGAAAGGCACAGGGGCCACAGTGTGATGGGCGCCTTTTGAAGGCTGCTTGGAGAAGGGACACTTTCGGAGAGCCTTCTGCGTTGACCTGTGCTCCGGGCTGAGCTCTAGCTGCAGGGACTCTGAAAGGCTGAAAGACTAGGAAAGTGCTTGTGTCCACGCTGGGGATTGAGCACGATGCTTTTTGGAGCAGCGAGAACACTGTCAGCCCACGGCGCTTGTGAAGGAGCCTTTACCAGACTTCTGCAATTGGGTGCACTGCACACGCAAGCCCGGTGCTCTCCGGCTTCTTGCTTCGCCTTCCGTTGTCTGGACACAAGAGAAGCCCAGCCACGGCATCCTACTCGGCCGCTTGTCGGCGTGTGTACTGCCCGCATACGCACGGGTGCTGTGCTCGGCTTCCCCTCAGCTCCAGAAGGTGCGATTCGTCCGAGCTTGCGAGACGAGCGTGGCTGCCACTCTCCTGCCTGCAGAATTCGCCTTACAGCCTCGGGAAGGAGGATGCTGCACGGCACTTAGTTGTGCTGCTGCTGCTGCTGCTGCTGCTGCTGCTGCTGCTGCTACTGCTGCTGCCTTGTCCTCTTGCAGAGCTCTGTAGAAGCAAATGCACTTGCCTTCAGTGGCCGGGTTGAAGAGAGCACGACGGCAGGATGCAGCGGAGCAGGGAAGTACAGAGCGCAGCGGTGAGATCGATGTTGCTTACGTGCAGAAGGCGCAGGTGCAGGCTTCTACAGCCGTTCTCCAGGAGAGCAGCTGCTGGAGGTCGACGACGGTAGCTGCGAGGCTGAAAACAAGGCATAGGACGTCTGTCTTAGAAGAAAGGCACAGGGGCCACAGTGTGATGGGCGCCTTTTGAAGGCTGCTTGGAGAAGGGACACTTTCGGAGAGCCTTCTGCGTTGACCTGTGCTCCGGGCTGAGCTCTAGCTGCAGGGACTCTGAAAGGCTGAAAGACTAGGAAAGTGCTTGTGTCCACGCTGGGGATTGAGCACGATGCTTTTTGGAGCAGCGAGAACACTGTCAGCCCACGGCGCTTGTGAAGGAGCCTTTACCAGACTTCTGCAATTGGGTGCACTGCACACGCAAGCCCGGTGCTCTCCGGCTTCTTGCTTCGCCTTCCGTTGTCTGGACACAAGAGAAGCCCAGCCACGGCATCCTACTCGGCCGCTTGTCGGCGTGTGTACTGCCCGCATACGCACGGGTGCTGTGCTCGGCTTCCCCTCAGCTCCAGAAGGTGCGATTCGTCCGAGCTTGCGAGACGAGCGTGGCTGCCACTCTCCTGCCTGCAGAATTCGCCTTACAGCCTCGGGAAGGAGGATGCTGCACGGCACTTAGTTGTGCTGCTGCTGCTGCTGCTGCTGCCTTGTCCTCTTGCAGAGCTCTGTAGAAGCAAATGCACTTGCCTTCAGTGGCCGGGTTGAAGAGAGCACGACGGCAGGATGCAGCGGAGCAGGGAAGTACAGAGCGCAGCGGTGAGATCGATGTTGCTTACGTGCAGAAGGCGCAGGTGCAGGCTTCTACAGCCGTTCTCCAGGAGAGCAGCTGCTGGAGGTCGACGACGGTAGCTGCGAGGCTGAAAACAAGGCATAGGACGTCTGTCTTAGAAGAAAGGCACAGGGGCCACAGTGTGATGGGCGCCTTTTGAAGGCTGCTTGGAGAAGGGACACTTTCGGAGAGCCTTCTGCGTTGACCTGTGCTCCGGGCTGAGCTCTAGCTGCAGGGACTCTGAAAGGCTGAAAGACTAGGAAAGTGCTTGTGTCCACGCTGGGGATTGAGCACGATGCTTTTTGGAGCAGCGAGAACACTGTCAGCCCACGGCGCTTGTGAAGGAGCCTTTACCAGACTTCTGCAATTGGGTGCACTGCACACGCAAGCCCGGTGCTCTCCGGCTTCTTGCTTCGCCTTCCGTTGTCTGGACACAAGAGAAGCCCAGCCACGGCATCCTACTCGGCCGCTTGTCGGCGTGTGTACTGCCCGCATACGCACGGGTGCTGTGCTCGGCTTCCCCTCAGCTCCAGAAGGTGCGATTCGTCCGAGCTTGCGAGACGAGCGTGGCTGCCACTCTCCTGCCTGCAGAATTCGCCTTACAGCCTCGGGAAGGAGGATGCTGCACGGCACTTAGTTGTGCTGCTGCTGCTGCTGCTGCTGCTGCTGCTGCCTTGTCCTCTTGCAGAGCTCTGTAGGAGCAAATGCACTTGCCTTCAGTGGCCGGGTTGAAGAGAGCACGACGGCAGGATGCAGCGGAGCAGGGAAGTACAGAGCGCAGCGGTGAGATCGATGTTGCTTACGTGCAGAAGGCGCAGGTGCAGGCTTCTACAGCCGTTCTCCAGGAGAGCAGCTGCTGGAGGTCGACGACGGTAGCTGCGAGGCTGAAAACAAGGCATAGGACGTCTGTCTTAGAAGAAAGGCACAGGGGCCACAGTGTGATGGGCGCCTTTTGAAGGCTGCTTGGAGAAGGGACACTTTCGGAGAGCCTTCTGCGTTGACCTGTGCTCCGGGCTGAGCTCTAGCTGCAGGGACTCTGAAAGGCTGAAAGACTAGGAAAGTGCTTGTGTCCACGCTGGGGATTGAGCACGATGCTTTTTGGAGCAGCGAGAACACTGTCAGCCCACGGCGCTTGTGAAGGAGCCTTTACCAGACTTCTGCAATTGGGTGCACTGCACACGCAAGCCCGGTGCTCTCCGGCTTCTTGCTTCGCCTTCCGTTGTCTGGACACAAGAGAAGCCCAGCCACGGCATCCTACTCGGCCGCTTGTCGGCGTGTGTACTGCCCGCATACGCACGGGTGCTGTGCTCGGCTTCCCCTCAGCTCCAGAAGGTGCGATTCGTCCGAGCTTGCGAGACGAGCGTGGCTGCCACTCTCCTGCCTGCAGAATTCGCCTTACAGCCTCGGGAAGGAGGATGCTGCACGGCACTTAGTTGTGCTGCTGCTGCTGCTGCTGCTGCTGCTGCTGCCTTGTCCTCTTGCAGAGCTCTGTAGAAGCAAATGCACTTGCCTTCAGTGGCCGGGTTGAAGAGAGCACGACGGCAGGATGCAGCGGAGCAGGGAAGTACAGAGCGCAGCGGTGAGATCGATGTTGCTTACGTGCAGAAGGCGCAGGTGCAGGCTTCTACAGCCGTTCTCCAGGAGAGCAGCTGCTGGAGGTCGACGACGGTAGCTGCGAGGCTGAAAACAAGGCATAGGACGTCTGTCTTAGAAGAAAGGCACAGGGGCCACAGTGTGATGGGCGCCTTTTGAAGGCTGCTTGGAGAAGGGACACTTTCGGAGAGCCTTCTGCGTTGACCTGTGCTCCGGGCTGAGCTCTAGCTGCAGGGACTCTGAAAGGCTGAAAGACTAGGAAAGTGCTTGTGTCCACGCTGGGGATTGAGCACGATGCTTTTTGGAGCAGCGAGAACACTGTCAGCCCACGGCGCTTGTGAAGGAGCCTTTACCAGACTTCTGCAATTGGGTGCACTGCACACGCAAGCCCGGTGCTCTCCGGCTTCTTGCTTCGCCTTCCGTTGTCTGGACACAAGAGAAGCCCAGCCACGGCATCCTACTCGGCCGCTTGTCGGCGTGTGTACTGCCCGCATACGCACGGGTGCTGTGCTCGGCTTCCCCTCAGCTCCAGAAGGTGCGATTCGTCCGAGCTTGCGAGACGAGCGTGGCTGCCACTCTCCTGCCTGCAGAATTCGCCTTACAGCCTCGGGAAGGAGGATGCTGCACGGCACTTAGTTGTGCTGCTGCTGCTGCTGCTGCTGCTGCTGCCTTGTCCTCTTGCAGAGCTCTGTAGGAGCAAATGCACTTGCCTTCAGTGGCCGGGTTGAAGAGAGCACGACGGCAGGATGCAGCGGAGCAGGGAAGTACAGAGCGCAGCGGTGAGATCGATGTTGCTTACGTGCAGAAGGCGCAGGTGCAGGCTTCTACAGCCGTTCTCCAGGAGAGCAGCTGCTGGAGGTCGACGACGGTAGCTGCGAGGCTGAAAACAAGGCATAGGACGTCTGTCTTAGAAGAAAGGCACAGGGGCCACAGTGTGATGGGCGCCTTTTGAAGGCTGCTTGGAGAAGGGACACTTTCGGAGAGCCTTCTGCGTTGACCTGTGCTCCGGGCTGAGCTCTAGCTGCAGGGACTCTGAAAGGCTGAAAGACTAGGAAAGTGCTTGTGTCCACGCTGGGGATTGAGCACGATGCTTTTTGGAGCAGCGAGAACACTGTCAGCCCACGGCGCTTGTGAAGGAGCCTTTACCAGACTTCTGCAATTGGGTGCACTGCACACGCAAGCCCGGTGCTCTCCGGCTTCTTGCTTCGCCTTCCGTTGTCTGGACACAAGAGAAGCCCAGCCACGGCATCCTACTCGGCCGCTTGTCGGCGTGTGTACTGCCCGCATACGCACGGGTGCTGTGCTCGGCTTCCCCTCAGCTCCAGAAGGTGCGATTCGTCCGAGCTTGCGAGACGAGCGTGGCTGCCACTCTCCTGCCTGCAGAATTCGCCTTACAGCCTCGGGAAGGAGGATGCTGCACGGCACTTAGTTGTGCTGCTGCTGCTGCTGCTGCTGCCTTGTCCTCTTGCAGAGCTCTGTAGAAGCAAATGCACTTGCCTTCAGTGGCCGGGTTGAAGAGAGCACGACGGCAGGATGCAGCGGAGCAGGGAAGTACAGAGCGCAGCGGTGAGATCGATGTTGCTTACGTGCAGAAGGCGCAGGTGCAGGCTTCTACAGCCGTTCTCCAGGAGAGCAGCTGCTGGAGGTCGACGACGGTAGCTGCGAGGCTGAAAACAAGGCATAGGACGTCTGTCTTAGAAGAAAGGCACAGGGGCCACAGTGTGATGGGCGCCTTTTGAAGGCTGCTTGGAGAAGGGACACTTTCGGAGAGCCTTCTGCGTTGACCTGTGCTCCGGGCTGAGCTCTAGCTGCAGGGACTCTGAAAGGCTGAAAGACTAGGAAAGTGCTTGTGTCCACGCTGGGGATTGAGCACGATGCTTTTTGGAGCAGCGAGAACACTGTCAGCCCACGGCGCTTGTGAAGGAGCCTTTACCAGACTTCTGCAATTGGGTGCACTGCACACGCAAGCCCGGTGCTCTCCGGCTTCTTGCTTCGCCTTCCGTTGTCTGGACACAAGAGAAGCCCAGCCACGGCATCCTACTCGGCCGCTTGTCGGCGTGTGTACTGCCCGCATACGCACGGGTGCTGTGCTCGGCTTCCCCTCAGCTCCAGAAGGTGCGATTCGTCCGAGCTTGCGAGACGAGCGTGGCCTTACAGCCTCGGGAAGGAGGATGCTGCACGGCACTTAGTTGTGCTGCTGCTGCTGCTGCTGCTGCTGCTGCTGCTGCTGCTGCTGCTGCTGCCTTGTCCTCTTGCAGAGCTCTGTAGAAGCAAATGCACTTGCCTTCAGTGGCCGGGTTGAAGAGAGCACGACGGCAGGATGCAGCGGAGCAGGGAAGTACAGAGCGCAGCGGTGAGATCGATGTTGCTTACGTGCAGAAGGCGCAGGTGCAGGCTTCTACAGCCGTTCTCCAGGAGAGCAGCTGCTGGAGGTCGACGACGGTAGCTGCGAGGCTGAAAACAAGGCATAGGACGTCTGTCTTAGAAGAAAGGCACAGGGGCCACAGTGTGATGGGCGCCTTTTGAAGGCTGCTTGGAGAAGGGACACTTTCGGAGAGCCTTCTGCGTTGACCTGTGCTCCGGGCTGAGCTCTAGCTGCAGGGACTCTGAAAGGCTGAAAGACTAGGAAAGTGCTTGTGTCCACGCTGGGGATTGAGCACGATGCTTTTTGGAGCAGCGAGAACACTGTCAGCCCACGGCGCTTGTGAAGGAGCCTTTACCAGACTTCTGCAATTGGGTGCACTGCACACGCAAGCCCGGTGCTCTCCGGCTTCTTGCTTCGCCTTCCGTTGTCTGGACACAAGAGAAGCCCAGCCACGGCATCCTACTCGGCCGCTTGTCGGCGTGTGTACTGCCCGCATACGCACGGGTGCTGTGCTCGGCTTCCCCTCAGCTCCAGAAGGTGCGATTCGTCCGAGCTTGCGAGACGAGCGTGGCTGCCACTCTCCTGCCTGCAGAATTCGCCTTACAGCCTCGGGAAGGAGGATGCTGCACGGCACTTAGTTGTGCTGCTGCTGCTGCTGCTGCTGCTGCTGCTGCTGCTGCTACTGCTGCTGCCTTGTCCTCTTGCAGAGCTCTGTAGAAGCAAATGCACTTGCCTTCAGTGGCCGGGTTGAAGAGAGCACGACGGCAGGATGCAGCGGAGCAGGGAAGTACAGAGCGCAGCGGTGAGATCGATGTTGCTTACGTGCAGAAGGCGCAGGTGCAGGCTTCTACAGCCGTTCTCCAGGAGAGCAGCTGCTGGAGGTCGACGACGGTAGCTGCGAGGCTGAAAACAAGGCATAGGACGTCTGTCTTAGAAGAAAGGCACAGGGGCCACAGTGTGATGGGCGCCTTTTGAAGGCTGCTTGGAGAAGGGACACTTTCGGAGAGCCTTCTGCGTTGACCTGTGCTCCGGGCTGAGCTCTAGCTGCAGGGACTCTGAAAGGCTGAAAGACTAGGAAAGTGCTTGTGTCCACGCTGGGGATTGAGCACGATGCTTTTTGGAGCAGCGAGAACACTGTCAGCCCACGGCGCTTGTGAAGGAGCCTTTACCAGACTTCTGCAATTGGGTGCACTGCACACGCAAGCCCGGTGCTCTCCGGCTTCTTGCTTCGCCTTCCGTTGTCTGGACACAAGAGAAGCCCAGCCACGGCATCCTACTCGGCCGCTTGTCGGCGTGTGTACTGCCCGCATACGCACGGGTGCTGTGCTCGGCTTCCCCTCAGCTCCAGAAGGTGCGATTCGTCCGAGCTTGCGAGACGAGCGTGGCTGCCACTCTCCTGCCTGCAGAATTCGCCTTACAGCCTCGGGAAGGAGGATGCTGCACGGCACTTAGTTGTGCTGCTGCTGCTGCTGCTGCTGCTGCTGCCTTGTCCTCTTGCAGAGCTCTGTAGAAGCAAATGCACTTGCCTTCAGTGGCCGGGTTGAAGAGAGCACGACGGCAGGATGCAGCGGAGCAGGGAAGTACAGAGCGCAGCGGTGAGATCGATGTTGCTTACGTGCAGAAGGCGCAGGTGCAGGCTTCTACAGCCGTTCTCCAGGAGAGCAGCTGCTGGAGGTCGACGACGGTAGCTGCGAGGCTGAAAACAAGGCATAGGACGTCTGTCTTAGAAGAAAGGCACAGGGGCCACAGTGTGATGGGCGCCTTTTGAAGGCTGCTTGGAGAAGGGACACTTTCGGAGAGCCTTCTGCGTTGACCTGTGCTCCGGGCTGAGCTCTAGCTGCAGGGACTCTGAAAGGCTGAAAGACTAGGAAAGTGCTTGTGTCCACGCTGGGGATTGAGCACGATGCTTTTTGGAGCAGCGAGAACACTGTCAGCCCACGGCGCTTGTGAAGGAGCCTTTACCAGACTTCTGCAATTGGGTGCACTGCACACGCAAGCCCGGTGCTCTCCGGCTTCTTGCTTCGCCTTCCGTTGTCTGGACACAAGAGAAGCCCAGCCACGGCATCCTACTCGGCCGCTTGTCGGCGTGTGTACTGCCCGCATACGCACGGGTGCTGTGCTCGGCTTCCCCTCAGCTCCAGAAGGTGCGATTCGTCCGAGCTTGCGAGACGAGCGTGGCTGCCACTCTCCTGCCTGCAGAATTCGCCTTACAGCCTCGGGAAGGAGGATGCTGCACGGCACTTAGTTGTGCTGCTGCTGCTGCTGCTGCTGCTGCTGCCTTGTCCTCTTGCAGAGCTCTGTAGAAGCAAATGCACTTGCCTTCAGTGGCCGGGTTGAAGAGAGCACGACGGCAGGATGCAGCGGAGCAGGGAAGTACAGAGCGCAGCGGTGAGATCGATGTTGCTTACGTGCAGAAGGCGCAGGTGCAGGCTTCTACAGCCGTTCTCCAGGAGAGCAGCTGCTGGAGGTCGACGACGGTAGCTGCGAGGCTGAAAACAAGGCATAGGACGTCTGTCTTAGAAGAAAGGCACAGGGGCCACAGTGTGATGGGCGCCTTTTGAAGGCTGCTTGGAGAAGGGACACTTTCGGAGAGCCTTCTGCGTTGACCTGTGCTCCGGGCTGAGCTCTAGCTGCAGGGACTCTGAAAGGCTGAAAGACTAGGAAAGTGCTTGTGTCCACGCTGGGGATTGAGCACGATGCTTTTTGGAGCAGCGAGAACACTGTCAGCCCACGGCGCTTGTGAAGGAGCCTTTACCAGACTTCTGCAATTGGGTGCACTGCACACGCAAGCCCGGTGCTCTCCGGCTTCTTGCTTCGCCTTCCGTTGTCTGGACACAAGAGAAGCCCAGCCACGGCATCCTACTCGGCCGCTTGTCGGCGTGTGTACTGCCCGCATACGCACGGGTGCTGTGCTCGGCTTCCCCTCAGCTCCAGAAGGTGCGATTCGTCCGAGCTTGCGAGACGAGCGTGGCTGCCACTCTCCTGCCTGCAGAATTCGCCTTACAGCCTCGGGAAGGAGGATGCTGCACGGCACTTAGTTGTGCTGCTGCTGCTGCTGCTGCTGCTGCTGCTGCTGCTGCTGCTGCCTTGTCCTCTTGCAGAGCTCTGTAGAAGCAAATGCACTTGCCTTCAGTGGCCGGGTTGAAGAGAGCACGACGGCAGGATGCAGCGGAGCAGGGAAGTACAGAGCGCAGCGGTGAGATCGATGTTGCTTACGTGCAGAAGGCGCAGGTGCAGGCTTCTACAGCCGTTCTCCAGGAGAGCAGCTGCTGGAGGTCGACGACGGTAGCTGCGAGGCTGAAAACAAGGCATAGGACGTCTGTCTTAGAAGAAAGGCACAGGGGCCACAGTGTGATGGGCGCCTTTTGAAGGCTGCTTGGAGAAGGGACACTTTCGGAGAGCCTTCTGCGTTGACCTGTGCTCCGGGCTGAGCTCTAGCTGCAGGGACTCTGAAAGGCTGAAAGACTAGGAAAGTGCTTGTGTCCACGCTGGGGATTGAGCACGATGCTTTTTGGAGCAGCGAGAACACTGTCAGCCCACGGCGCTTGTGAAGGAGCCTTTACCAGACTTCTGCAATTGGGTGCACTGCACACGCAAGCCCGGTGCTCTCCGGCTTCTTGCTTCGCCTTCCGTTGTCTGGACACAAGAGAAGCCCAGCCACGGCATCCTACTCGGCCGCTTGTCGGCGTGTGTACTGCCCGCATACGCACGGGTGCTGTGCTCGGCTTCCCCTCAGCTCCAGAAGGTGCGATTCGTCCGAGCTTGCGAGACGAGCGTGGCTGCCACTCTCCTGCCTGCAGAATTCGCCTTACAGCCTCGGGAAGGAGGATGCTGCACGGCACTTAGTTGTGCTGCTGCTGCTGCTGCTGCTGCTGCTGCTGCTGCTGCTGCTGCTGCCTTGTCCTCTTGCAGAGCTCTGTAGAAGCAAATGCACTTGCCTTCAGTGGCCGGGTTGAAGAGAGCACGACGGCAGGATGCAGCGGAGCAGGGAAGTACAGAGCGCAGCGGTGAGATCGATGTTGCTTACGTGCAGAAGGCGCAGGTGCAGGCTTCTACAGCCGTTCTCCAGGAGAGCAGCTGCTGGAGGTCGACGACGGTAGCTGCGAGGCTGAAAACAAGGCATAGGACGTCTGTCTTAGAAGAAAGGCACAGGGGCCACAGTGTGATGGGCGCCTTTTGAAGGCTGCTTGGAGAAGGGACACTTTCGGAGAGCCTTCTGCGTTGACCTGTGCTCCGGGCTGAGCTCTAGCTGCAGGGACTCTGAAAGGCTGAAAGACTAGGAAAGTGCTTGTGTCCACGCTGGGGATTGAGCACGATGCTTTTTGGAGCAGCGAGAACACTGTCAGCCCACGGCGCTTGTGAAGGAGCCTTTACCAGACTTCTGCAATTGGGTGCACTGCACACGCAAGCCCGGTGCTCTCCGGCTTCTTGCTTCGCCTTCCGTTGTCTGGACACAAGAGAAGCCCAGCCACGGCATCCTACTCGGCCGCTTGTCGGCGTGTGTACTGCCCGCATACGCACGGGTGCTGTGCTCGGCTTCCCCTCAGCTCCAGAAGGTGCGATTCGTCCGAGCTTGCGAGACGAGCGTGGCTGCCACTCTCCTGCCTGCAGAATTCGCCTTACAGCCTCGGGAAGGAGGATGCTGCACGGCACTTAGTTGTGCTGCTGCTGCTGCTGCTGCTGCTGCTGCTGCTGCTGCTGCTGCTGCTGCCTTGTCCTCTTGCAGAGCTCTGTAGAAGCAAATGCACTTGCCTTCAGTGGCCGGGTTGAAGAGAGCACGACGGCAGGATGCAGCGGAGCAGGGAAGTACAGAGCGCAGCGGTGAGATCGATGTTGCTTACGTGCAGAAGGCGCAGGTGCAGGCTTCTACAGCCGTTCTCCAGGAGAGCAGCTGCTGGAGGTCGACGACGGTAGCTGCGAGGCTGAAAACAAGGCATAGGACGTCTGTCTTAGAAGAAAGGCACAGGGGCCACAGTGTGATGGGCGCCTTTTGAAGGCTGCTTGGAGAAGGGACACTTTCGGAGAGCCTTCTGCGTTGACCTGTGCTCCGGGCTGAGCTCTAGCTGCAGGGACTCTGAAAGGCTGAAAGACTAGGAAAGTGCTTGTGTCCACGCTGGGGATTGAGCACGATGCTTTTTGGAGCAGCGAGAACACTGTCAGCCCACGGCGCTTGTGAAGGAGCCTTTACCAGACTTCTGCAATTGGGTGCACTGCACACGCAAGCCCGGTGCTCTCCGGCTTCTTGCTTCGCCTTCCGTTGTCTGGACACAAGAGAAGCCCAGCCACGGCATCCTACTCGGCCGCTTGTCGGCGTGTGTACTGCCCGCATACGCACGGGTGCTGTGCTCGGCTTCCCCTCAGCTCCAGAAGGTGCGATTCGTCCGAGCTTGCGAGACGAGCGTGGCTGCCACTCTCCTGCCTGCAGAATTCGCCTTACAGCCTCGGGAAGGAGGATGCTGCACGGCACTTAGTTGTGCTGCTGCTGCTGCTGCTGCTGCTGCTGCTGCTGCTGCTACTGCTGCTGCCTTGTCCTCTTGCAGAGCTCTGTAGAAGCAAATGCACTTGCCTTCAGTGGCCGGGTTGAAGAGAGCACGACGGCAGGATGCAGCGGAGCAGGGAAGTACAGAGCGCAGCGGTGAGATCGATGTTGCTTACGTGCAGAAGGCGCAGGTGCAGGCTTCTACAGCCGTTCTCCAGGAGAGCAGCTGCTGGAGGTCGACGACGGTAGCTGCGAGGCTGAAAACAAGGCATAGGACGTCTGTCTTAGAAGAAAGGCACAGGGGCCACAGTGTGATGGGCGCCTTTTGAAGGCTGCTTGGAGAAGGGACACTTTCGGAGAGCCTTCTGCGTTGACCTGTGCTCCGGGCTGAGCTCTAGCTGCAGGGACTCTGAAAGGCTGAAAGACTAGGAAAGTGCTTGTGTCCACGCTGGGGATTGAGCACGATGCTTTTTGGAGCAGCGAGAACACTGTCAGCCCACGGCGCTTGTGAAGGAGCCTTTACCAGACTTCTGCAATTGGGTGCACTGCACACGCAAGCCCGGTGCTCTCCGGCTTCTTGCTTCGCCTTCCGTTGTCTGGACACAAGAGAAGCCCAGCCACGGCATCCTACTCGGCCGCTTGTCGGCGTGTGTACTGCCCGCATACGCACGGGTGCTGTGCTCGGCTTCCCCTCAGCTCCAGAAGGTGCGATTCGTCCGAGCTTGCGAGACGAGCGTGGCTGCCACTCTCCTGCCTGCAGAATTCGCCTTACAGCCTCGGGAAGGAGGATGCTGCACGGCACTTAGTTGTGCTGCTGCTGCTGCTGCTGCTGCTGCTGCCTTGTCCTCTTGCAGAGCTCTGTAGAAGCAAATGCACTTGCCTTCAGTGGCCGGGTTGAAGAGAGCACGACGGCAGGATGCAGCGGAGCAGGGAAGTACAGAGCGCAGCGGTGAGATCGATGTTGCTTACGTGCAGAAGGCGCAGGTGCAGGCTTCTACAGCCGTTCTCCAGGAGAGCAGCTGCTGGAGGTCGACGACGGTAGCTGCGAGGCTGAAAACAAGGCATAGGACGTCTGTCTTAGAAGAAAGGCACAGGGGCCACAGTGTGATGGGCGCCTTTTGAAGGCTGCTTGGAGAAGGGACACTTTCGGAGAGCCTTCTGCGTTGACCTGTGCTCCGGGCTGAGCTCTAGCTGCAGGGACTCTGAAAGGCTGAAAGACTAGGAAAGTGCTTGTGTCCACGCTGGGGATTGAGCACGATGCTTTTTGGAGCAGCGAGAACACTGTCAGCCCACGGCGCTTGTGAAGGAGCCTTTACCAGACTTCTGCAATTGGGTGCACTGCACACGCAAGCCCGGTGCTCTCCGGCTTCTTGCTTCGCCTTCCGTTGTCTGGACACAAGAGAAGCCCAGCCACGGCATCCTACTCGGCCGCTTGTCGGCGTGTGTACTGCCCGCATACGCACGGGTGCTGTGCTCGGCTTCCCCTCAGCTCCAGAAGGTGCGATTCGTCCGAGCTTGCGAGACGAGCGTGGCTGCCACTCTCCTGCCTGCAGAATTCGCCTTACAGCCTCGGGAAGGAGGATGCTGCACGGCACTTAGTTGTGCTGCTGCTGCTGCTGCTGCTGCTGCTGCTGCCTTGTCCTCTTGCAGAGCTCTGTAGGAGCAAATGCACTTGCCTTCAGTGGCCGGGTTGAAGAGAGCACGACGGCAGGATGCAGCGGAGCAGGGAAGTACAGAGCGCAGCGGTGAGATCGATGTTGCTTACGTGCAGAAGGCGCAGGTGCAGGCTTCTACAGCCGTTCTCCAGGAGAGCAGCTGCTGGAGGTCGACGACGGTAGCTGCGAGGCTGAAAACAAGGCATAGGACGTCTGTCTTAGAAGAAAGGCACAGGGGCCACAGTGTGATGGGCGCCTTTTGAAGGCTGCTTGGAGAAGGGACACTTTCGGAGAGCCTTCTGCGTTGACCTGTGCTCCGGGCTGAGCTCTAGCTGCAGGGACTCTGAAAGGCTGAAAGACTAGGAAAGTGCTTGTGTCCACGCTGGGGATTGAGCACGATGCTTTTTGGAGCAGCGAGAACACTGTCAGCCCACGGCGCTTGTGAAGGAGCCTTTACCAGACTTCTGCAATTGGGTGCACTGCACACGCAAGCCCGGTGCTCTCCGGCTTCTTGCTTCGCCTTCCGTTGTCTGGACACAAGAGAAGCCCAGCCACGGCATCCTACTCGGCCGCTTGTCGGCGTGTGTACTGCCCGCATACGCACGGGTGCTGTGCTCGGCTTCCCCTCAGCTCCAGAAGGTGCGATTCGTCCGAGCTTGCGAGACGAGCGTGGCTGCCACTCTCCTGCCTGCAGAATTCGCCTTACAGCCTCGGGAAGGAGGATGCTGCACGGCACTTAGTTGTGCTGCTGCTGCTGCTGCTGCTGCTGCTGCTGCTGCTGCTGCTGCCTTGTCCTCTTGCAGAGCTCTGTAGAAGCAAATGCACTTGCCTTCAGTGGCCGGGTTGAAGAGAGCACGACGGCAGGATGCAGCGGAGCAGGGAAGTACAGAGCGCAGCGGTGAGATCGATGTTGCTTACGTGCAGAAGGCGCAGGTGCAGGCTTCTACAGCCGTTCTCCAGGAGAGCAGCTGCTGGAGGTCGACGACGGTAGCTGCGAGGCTGAAAACAAGGCATAGGACGTCTGTCTTAGAAGAAAGGCACAGTGGCCACAGTGTGATGGGCGCCTTTTGAAGGCTGCTTGGAGAAGGGACACTTTCGGAGAGCCTTCTGCGTTGACCTGTGCTCCGGGCTGAGCTCTAGCTGCAGGGACTCTGAAAGGCTGAAAGACTAGGAAAGTGCTTGTGTCCACGCTGGGGATTGAGCACGATGCTTTTTGGAGCAGCGAGAACACTGTCAGCCCACGGCGCTTGTGAAGGAGCCTTTACCAGACTTCTGCAATTGGGTGCACTGCACACGCAAGCCCGGTGCTCTCCGGCTTCTTGCTTCGCCTTCCGTTGTCTGGACACAAGAGAAGCCCAGCCACGGCATCCTACTCGGCCGCTTGTCGGCGTGTGTACTGCCCGCATACGCACGGGTGCTGTGCTCGGCTTCCCCTCAGCTCCAGAAGGTGCGATTCGTCCGAGCTTGCGAGACGAGCGTGGCTGCCACTCTCCTGCCTGCAGAATTCGCCTTACAGCCTCGGGAAGGAGGATGCTGCACGGCACTTAGTTGTGCTGCTGCTGCTGCTGCTGCTGCTGCTGCTGCTGCTGCTGCTGCTGCTGCTGCTGCTGCTGCTGCTGCTGCTGCCTTGTCCTCTTGCAGAGCTCTGTAGGAGCAAATGCACTTGCCTTCAGTGGCCGGGTTGAAGAGAGCACGACGGCAGGATGCAGCGGAGCAGGGAAGTACAGAGCGCAGCGGTGAGATCGATGTTGCTTACGTGCAGAAGGCGCAGGTGCAGGCTTCTACAGCCGTTCTCCAGGAGAGCAGCTGCTGGAGGTCGACGACGGTAGCTGCGAGGCTGAAAACAAGGCATAGGACGTCTGTCTTAGAAGAAAGGCACAGGGGCCACAGTGTGATGGGCGCCTTTTGAAGGCTGCTTGGAGAAGGGACACTTTCGGAGAGCCTTCTGCGTTGACCTGTGCTCCGGGCTGAGCTCTAGCTGCAGGGACTCTGAAAGGCTGAAAGACTAGGAAAGTGCTTGTGTCCACGCTGGGGATTGAGCACGATGCTTTTTGGAGCAGCGAGAACACTGTCAGCCCACGGCGCTTGTGAAGGAGCCTTTACCAGACTTCTGCAATTGGGTGCACTGCACACGCAAGCCCGGTGCTCTCCGGCTTCTTGCTTCGCCTTCCGTTGTCTGGACACAAGAGAAGCCCAGCCACGGCATCCTACTCGGCCGCTTGTCGGCGTGTGTACTGCCCGCATACGCACGGGTGCTGTGCTCGGCTTCCCCTCAGCTCCAGAAGGTGCGATTCGTCCGAGCTTGCGAGACGAGCGTGGCTGCCACTCTCCTGCCTGCAGAATTCGCCTTACAGCCTCGGGAAGGAGGATGCTGCACGGCACTTAGTTGTGCTGCTGCTGCTGCTGCTGCTGCTGCTGCCTTGTCCTCTTGCAGAGCTCTGTAGAAGCAAATGCACTTGCCTTCAGTGGCCGGGTTGAAGAGAGCACGACGGCAGGATGCAGCGGAGCAGGGAAGTACAGAGCGCAGCGGTGAGATCGATGTTGCTTACGTGCAGAAGGCGCAGGTGCAGGCTTCTACAGCCGTTCTCCAGGAGAGCAGCTGCTGGAGGTCGACGACGGTAGCTGCGAGGCTGAAAACAAGGCATAGGACGTCTGTCTTAGAAGAAAGGCACAGGGGCCACAGTGTGATGGGCGCCTTTTGAAGGCTGCTTGGAGAAGGGACACTTTCGGAGAGCCTTCTGCGTTGACCTGTGCTCCGGGCTGAGCTCTAGCTGCAGGGACTCTGAAAGGCTGAAAGACTAGGAAAGTGCTTGTGTCCACGCTGGGGATTGAGCACGATGCTTTTTGGAGCAGCGAGAACACTGTCAGCCCACGGCGCTTGTGAAGGAGCCTTTACCAGACTTCTGCAATTGGGTGCACTGCACACGCAAGCCCGGTGCTCTCCGGCTTCTTGCTTCGCCTTCCGTTGTCTGGACACAAGAGAAGCCCAGCCACGGCATCCTACTCGGCCGCTTGTCGGCGTGTGTACTGCCCGCATACGCACGGGTGCTGTGCTCGGCTTCCCCTCAGCTCCAGAAGGTGCGATTCGTCCGAGCTTGCGAGACGAGCGTGGCTGCCACTCTCCTGCCTGCAGAATTCGCCTTACAGCCTCGGGAAGGAGGATGCTGCACGGCACTTAGTTGTGCTGCTGCTGCTGCTGCTGCTGCTGCTGCTGCTGCTGCTGCTGCTGCTGCTGCTGCTGCTGCCTTGTCCTCTTGCAGAGCTCTGTAGGAGCAAATGCACTTGCCTTCAGTGGCCGGGTTGAAGAGAGCACGACGGCAGGATGCAGCGGAGCAGGGAAGTACAGAGCGCAGCGGTGAGATCGATGTTGCTTACGTGCAGAAGGCGCAGGTGCAGGCTTCTACAGCCGTTCTCCAGGAGAGCAGCTGCTGGAGGTCGACGACGGTAGCTGCGAGGCTGAAAACAAGGCATAGGACGTCTGTCTTAGAAGAAAGGCACAGGGGCCACAGTGTGATGGGCGCCTTTTGAAGGCTGCTTGGAGAAGGGACACTTTCGGAGAGCCTTCTGCGTTGACCTGTGCTCCGGGCTGAGCTCTAGCTGCAGGGACTCTGAAAGGCTGAAAGACTAGGAAAGTGCTTGTGTCCACGCTGGGGATTGAGCACGATGCTTTTTGGAGCAGCGAGAACACTGTCAGCCCACGGCGCTTGTGAAGGAGCCTTTACCAGACTTCTGCAATTGGGTGCACTGCACACGCAAGCCCGGTGCTCTCCGGCTTCTTGCTTCGCCTTCCGTTGTCTGGACACAAGAGAAGCCCAGCCACGGCATCCTACTCGGCCGCTTGTCGGCGTGTGTACTGCCCGCATACGCACGGGTGCTGTGCTCGGCTTCCCCTCAGCTCCAGAAGGTGCGATTCGTCCGAGCTTGCAAGACGAGCGTGGCTGCCACTCTCCTGCCTGCAGAATTCGCCTTACAGCCTCGGGAAGGAGGATGCTGCACGGCACTTAGTTGTGCTGCTGCTGCTGCTGCTGCTGCCTTGTCCTCTTGCAGAGCTCTGTAGAAGCAAATGCACTTGCCTTCAGTGGCCGGGTTGAAGAGAGCACGACGGCAGGATGCAGCGGAGCAGGGAAGTACAGAGCGCAGCGGTGAGATCGATGTTGCTTACGTGCAGAAGGCGCAGGTGCAGGCTTCTACAGCCGTTCTCCAGGAGAGCAGCTGCTGGAGGTCGACGACGGTAGCTGCGAGGCTGAAAACAAGGCATAGGACGTCTGTCTTAGAAGAAAGGCACAGGGGCCACAGTGTGATGGGCGCCTTTTGAAGGCTGCTTGGAGAAGGGACACTTTCGGAGAGCCTTCTGCGTTGACCTGTGCTCCGGGCTGAGCTCTAGCTGCAGGGACTCTGAAAGGCTGAAAGACTAGGAAAGTGCTTGTGTCCACGCTGGGGATTGAGCACGATGCTTTTTGGAGCAGCGAGAACACTGTCAGCCCACGGCGCTTGTGAAGGAGCCTTTACCAGACTTCTGCAATTGGGTGCACTGCACACGCAAGCCCGGTGCTCTCCGGCTTCTTGCTTCGCCTTCCGTTGTCTGGACACAAGAGAAGCCCAGCCACGGCATCCTACTCGGCCGCTTGTCGGCGTGTGTACTGCCCGCATACGCACGGGTGCTGTGCTCGGCTTCCCCTCAGCTCCAGAAGGTGCGATTCGTCCGAGCTTGCGAGACGAGCGTGGCTGCCACTCTCCTGCCTGCAGAATTCGCCTTACAGCCTCGGGAAGGAGGATGCTGCACGGCACTTAGTTGTGCTGCTGCTGCTGCTGCTGCTGCCTTGTCCTCTTGCAGAGCTCTGTAGAAGCAAATGCACTTGCCTTCAGTGGCCGGGTTGAAGAGAGCACGACGGCAGGATGCAGCGGAGCAGGGAAGTACAGAGCGCAGCGGTGAGATCGATGTTGCTTACGTGCAGAAGGCGCAGGTGCAGGCTTCTACAGCCGTTCTCCAGGAGAGCAGCTGCTGGAGGTCGACGACGGTAGCTGCGAGGCTGAAAACAAGGCATAGGACGTCTGTCTTAGAAGAAAGGCACAGGGGCCACAGTGTGATGGGCGCCTTTTGAAGGCTGCTTGGAGAAGGGACACTTTCGGAGAGCCTTCTGCGTTGACCTGTGCTCCGGGCTGAGCTCTAGCTGCAGGGACTCTGAAAGGCTGAAAGACTAGGAAAGTGCTTGTGTCCACGCTGGGGATTGAGCACGATGCTTTTTGGAGCAGCGAGAACACTGTCAGCCCACGGCGCTTGTGAAGGAGCCTTTACCAGACTTCTGCAATTGGGTGCACTGCACACGCAAGCCCGGTGCTCTCCGGCTTCTTGCTTCGCCTTCCGTTGTCTGGACACAAGAGAAGCCCAGCCACGGCATCCTACTCGGCCGCTTGTCGGCGTGTGTACTGCCCGCATACGCACGGGTGCTGTGCTCGGCTTCCCCTCAGCTCCAGAAGGTGCGATTCGTCCGAGCTTGCGAGACGAGCGTGGCTGCCACTCTCCTGCCTGCAGAATTCGCCTTACAGCCTCGGGAAGGAGGATGCTGCACGGCACTTAGTTGTGCTGCTGCTGCTGCTGCTGCTGCTGCTGCTGCTGCTGCTGCTGCTGCTGCTGCTGCCTTGTCCTCTTGCAGAGCTCTGTAGAAGCAAATGCACTTGCCTTCAGTGGCCGGGTTGAAGAGAGCACGACGGCAGGATGCAGCGGAGCAGGGAAGTACAGAGCGCAGCGGTGAGATCGATGTTGCTTACGTGCAGAAGGCGCAGGTGCAGGCTTCTACAGCCGTTCTCCAGGAGAGCAGCTGCTGGAGGTCGACGACGGTAGCTGCGAGGCTGAAAACAAGGCATAGGACGTCTGTCTTAGAAGAAAGGCACAGGGGCCACAGTGTGATGGGCGCCTTTTGAAGGCTGCTTGGAGAAGGGACACTTTCGGAGAGCCTTCTGCGTTGACCTGTGCTCCGGGCTGAGCTCTAGCTGCAGGGACTCTGAAAGGCTGAAAGACTAGGAAAGTGCTTGTGTCCACGCTGGGGATTGAGCACGATGCTTTTTGGAGCAGCGAGAACACTGTCAGCCCACGGCGCTTGTGAAGGAGCCTTTACCAGACTTCTGCAATTGGGTGCACTGCACACGCAAGCCCGGTGCTCTCCGGCTTCTTGCTTCGCCTTCCGTTGTCTGGACACAAGAGAAGCCCAGCCACGGCATCCTACTCGGCCGCTTGTCGGCGTGTGTACTGCCCGCATACGCACGGGTGCTGTGCTCGGCTTCCCCTCAGCTCCAGAAGGTGCGATTCGTCCGAGCTTGCGAGACGAGCGTGGCTGCCACTCTCCTGCCTGCAGAATTCGCCTTACAGCCTCGGGAAGGAGGATGCTGCACGGCACTTAGTTGTGCTGCTGCTGCTGCTGCTGCTGCCTTGTCCTCTTGCAGAGCTCTGTAGAAGCAAATGCACTTGCCTTCAGTGGCCGGGTTGAAGAGAGCACGACGGCAGGATGCAGCGGAGCAGGGAAGTACAGAGCGCAGCGGTGAGATCGATGTTGCTTACGTGCAGAAGGCGCAGGTGCAGGCTTCTACAGCCGTTCTCCAGGAGAGCAGCTGCTGGAGGTCGACGACGGTAGCTGCGAGGCTGAAAACAAGGCATAGGACGTCTGTCTTAGAAGAAAGGCACAGGGGCCACAGTGTGATGGGCGCCTTTTGAAGGCTGCTTGGAGAAGGGACACTTTCGGAGAGCCTTCTGCGTTGACCTGTGCTCCGGGCTGAGCTCTAGCTGCAGGGACTCTGAAAGGCTGAAAGACTAGGAAAGTGCTTGTGTCCACGCTGGGGATTGAGCACGATGCTTTTTGGAGCAGCGAGAACACTGTCAGCCCACGGCGCTTGTGAAGGAGCCTTTACCAGACTTCTGCAATTGGGTGCACTGCACACGCAAGCCCGGTGCTCTCCGGCTTCTTGCTTCGCCTTCCGTTGTCTGGACACAAGAGAAGCCCAGCCACGGCATCCTACTCGGCCGCTTGTCGGCGTGTGTACTGCCCGCATACGCACGGGTGCTGTGCTCGGCTTCCCCTCAGCTCCAGAAGGTGCGATTCGTCCGAGCTTGCGAGACGAGCGTGGCTGCCACTCTCCTGCCTGCAGAATTCGCCTTACAGCCTCGGGAAGGAGGATGCTGCACGGCACTTAGTTGTGCTGCTGCTGCTGCTGCTGCTGCTGCTGCTGCTGCTGCTGCTGCTGCTGCTGCTGCCTTGTCCTCTTGCAGAGCTCTGTAGAAGCAAATGCACTTGCCTTCAGTGGCCGGGTTGAAGAGAGCACGACGGCAGGATGCAGCGGAGCAGGGAAGTACAGAGCGCAGCGGTGAGATCGATGTTGCTTACGTGCAGAAGGCGCAGGTGCAGGCTTCTACAGCCGTTCTCCAGGAGAGCAGCTGCTGGAGGTCGACGACGGTAGCTGCGAGGCTGAAAACAAGGCATAGGACGTCTGTCTTAGAAGAAAGGCACAGGGGCCACAGTGTGATGGGCGCCTTTTGAAGGCTGCTTGGAGAAGGGACACTTTCGGAGAGCCTTCTGCGTTGACCTGTGCTCCGGGCTGAGCTCTAGCTGCAGGGACTCTGAAAGGCTGAAAGACTAGGAAAGTGCTTGTGTCCACGCTGGGGATTGAGCACGATGCTTTTTGGAGCAGCGAGAACACTGTCAGCCCACGGCGCTTGTGAAGGAGCCTTTACCAGACTTCTGCAATTGGGTGCACTGCACACGCAAGCCCGGTGCTCTCCGGCTTCTTGCTTCGCCTTCCGTTGTCTGGACACAAGAGAAGCCCAGCCACGGCATCCTACTCGGCCGCTTGTCGGCGTGTGTACTGCCCGCATACGCACGGGTGCTGTGCTCGGCTTCCCCTCAGCTCCAGAAGGTGCGATTCGTCCGAGCTTGCGAGACGAGCGTGGCTGCCACTCTCCTGCCTGCAGAATTCGCCTTACAGCCTCGGGAAGGAGGATGCTGCACGGCACTTAGTTGTGCTGCTGCTGCTGCTGCTGCTGCTGCTGCTGCTGCTGCCTTGTCCTCTTGCAGAGCTCTGTAGAAGCAAATGCACTTGCCTTCAGTGGCCGGGTTGAAGAGAGCACGACGGCAGGATGCAGCGGAGCAGGGAAGTACAGAGCGCAGCGGTGAGATCGATGTTGCTTACGTGCAGAAGGCGCAGGTGCAGGCTTCTACAGCCGTTCTCCAGGAGAGCAGCTGCTGGAGGTCGACGACGGTAGCTGCGAGGCTGAAAACAAGGCATAGGACGTCTGTCTTAGAAGAAAGGCACAGGGGCCACAGTGTGATGGGCGCCTTTTGAAGGCTGCTTGGAGAAGGGACACTTTCGGAGAGCCTTCTGCGTTGACCTGTGCTCCGGGCTGAGCTCTAGCTGCAGGGACTCTGAAAGGCTGAAAGACTAGGAAAGTGCTTGTGTCCACGCTGGGGATTGAGCACGATGCTTTTTGGAGCAGCGAGAACACTGTCAGCCCACGGCGCTTGTGAAGGAGCCTTTACCAGACTTCTGCAATTGGGTGCACTGCACACGCAAGCCCGGTGCTCTCCGGCTTCTTGCTTCGCCTTCCGTTGTCTGGACACAAGAGAAGCCCAGCCACGGCATCCTACTCGGCCGCTTGTCGGCGTGTGTACTGCCCGCATACGCACGGGTGCTGTGCTCGGCTTCCCCTCAGCTCCAGAAGGTGCGATTCGTCCGAGCTTGCGAGACGAGCGTGGCTGCCACTCTCCTGCCTGCAGAATTCGCCTTACAGCCTCGGGAAGGAGGATGCTGCACGGCACTTAGTTGTGCTGCTGCTGCTGCTGCTGCTGCTGCTGCCTTGTCCTCTTGCAGAGCTCTGTAGGAGCAAATGCACTTGCCTTCAGTGGCCGGGTTGAAGAGAGCACGACGGCAGGATGCAGCGGAGCAGGGAAGTACAGAGCGCAGCGGTGAGATCGATGTTGCTTACGTGCAGAAGGCGCAGGTGCAGGCTTCTACAGCCGTTCTCCAGGAGAGCAGCTGCTGGAGGTCGACGACGGTAGCTGCGAGGCTGAAAACAAGGCATAGGACGTCTGTCTTAGAAGAAAGGCACAGGGGCCACAGTGTGATGGGCGCCTTTTGAAGGCTGCTTGGAGAAGGGACACTTTCGGAGAGCCTTCTGCGTTGACCTGTGCTCCGGGCTGAGCTCTAGCTGCAGGGACTCTGAAAGGCTGAAAGACTAGGAAAGTGCTTGTGTCCACGCTGGGGATTGAGCACGATGCTTTTTGGAGCAGCGAGAACACTGTCAGCCCACGGCGCTTGTGAAGGAGCCTTTACCAGACTTCTGCAATTGGGTGCACTGCACACGCAAGCCCGGTGCTCTCCGGCTTCTTGCTTCGCCTTCCGTTGTCTGGACACAAGAGAAGCCCAGCCACGGCATCCTACTCGGCCGCTTGTCGGCGTGTGTACTGCCCGCATACGCACGGGTGCTGTGCTCGGCTTCCCCTCAGCTCCAGAAGGTGCGATTCGTCCGAGCTTGCGAGACGAGCGTGGCTGCCACTCTCCTGCCTGCAGAATTCGCCTTACAGCCTCGGGAAGGAGGATGCTGCACGGCACTTAGTTGTGCTGCTGCTGCTGCTGCTGCTGCTGCTGCTGCTGCTGCTGCTGCCTTGTCCTCTTGCAGAGCTCTGTAGAAGCAAATGCACTTGCCTTCAGTGGCCGGGTTGAAGAGAGCACGACGGCAGGATGCAGCGGAGCAGGGAAGTACAGAGCGCAGCGGTGAGATCGATGTTGCTTACGTGCAGAAGGCGCAGGTGCAGGCTTCTACAGCCGTTCTCCAGGAGAGCAGCTGCTGGAGGTCGACGACGGTAGCTGCGAGGCTGAAAACAAGGCATAGGACGTCTGTCTTAGAAGAAAGGCACAGGGGCCACAGTGTGATGGGCGCCTTTTGAAGGCTGCTTGGAGAAGGGACACTTTCGGAGAGCCTTCTGCGTTGACCTGTGCTCCGGGCTGAGCTCTAGCTGCAGGGACTCTGAAAGGCTGAAAGACTAGGAAAGTGCTTGTGTCCACGCTGGGGATTGAGCACGATGCTTTTTGGAGCAGCGAGAACACTGTCAGCCCACGGCGCTTGTGAAGGAGCCTTTACCAGACTTCTGCAATTGGGTGCACTGCACACGCAAGCCCGGTGCTCTCCGGCTTCTTGCTTCGCCTTCCGTTGTCTGGACACAAGAGAAGCCCAGCCACGGCATCCTACTCGGCCGCTTGTCGGCGTGTGTACTGCCCGCATACGCACGGGTGCTGTGCTCGGCTTCCCCTCAGCTCCAGAAGGTGCGATTCGTCCGAGCTTGCGAGACGAGCGTGGCTGCCACTCTCCTGCCTGCAGAATTCGCCTTACAGCCTCGGGAAGGAGGATGCTGCACGGCACTTAGTTGTGCTGCTGCTGCTGCTGCTGCTGCTGCTGCTGCTGCTGCTGCTGCTGCTGCTGCTGCTGCTGCTGCTGCCTTGTCCTCTTGCAGAGCTCTGTAGGAGCAAATGCACTTGCCTTCAGTGGCCGGGTTGAAGAGAGCACGACGGCAGGATGCAGCGGAGCAGGGAAGTACAGAGCGCAGCGGTGAGATCGATGTTGCTTACGTGCAGAAGGCGCAGGTGCAGGCTTCTACAGCCGTTCTCCAGGAGAGCAGCTGCTGGAGGTCGACGACGGTAGCTGCGAGGCTGAAAACAAGGCATAGGACGTCTGTCTTAGAAGAAAGGCACAGGGGCCACAGTGTGATGGGCGCCTTTTGAAGGCTGCTTGGAGAAGGGACACTTTCGGAGAGCCTTCTGCGTTGACCTGTGCTCCGGGCTGAGCTCTAGCTGCAGGGACTCTGAAAGGCTGAAAGACTAGGAAAGTGCTTGTGTCCACGCTGGGGATTGAGCACGATGCTTTTTGGAGCAGCGAGAACACTGTCAGCCCACGGCGCTTGTGAAGGAGCCTTTACCAGACTTCTGCAATTGGGTGCACTGCACACGCAAGCCCGGTGCTCTCCGGCTTCTTGCTTCGCCTTCCGTTGTCTGGACACAAGAGAAGCCCAGCCACGGCATCCTACTCGGCCGCTTGTCGGCGTGTGTACTGCCCGCATACGCACGGGTGCTGTGCTCGGCTTCCCCTCAGCTCCAGAAGGTGCGATTCGTCCGAGCTTGCGAGACGAGCGTGGCTGCCACTCTCCTGCCTGCAGAATTCGCCTTACAGCCTCGGGAAGGAGGATGCTGCACGGCACTTAGTTGTGCTGCTGCTGCTGCTGCTGCTGCTGCTGCTGCTGCTGCTGCTGCTGCCTTGTCCTCTTGCAGAGCTCTGTAGAAGCAAATGCACTTGCCTTCAGTGGCCGGGTTGAAGAGAGCACGACGGCAGGATGCAGCGGAGCAGGGAAGTACAGAGCGCAGCGGTGAGATCGATGTTGCTTACGTGCAGAAGGCGCAGGTGCAGGCTTCTACAGCCGTTCTCCAGGAGAGCAGCTGCTGGAGGTCGACGACGGTAGCTGCGAGGCTGAAAACAAGGCATAGGACGTCTGTCTTAGAAGAAAGGCACAGGGGCCACAGTGTGATGGGCGCCTTTTGAAGGCTGCTTGGAGAAGGGACACTTTCGGAGAGCCTTCTGCGTTGACCTGTGCTCCGGGCTGAGCTCTAGCTGCAGGGACTCTGAAAGGCTGAAAGACTAGGAAAGTGCTTGTGTCCACGCTGGGGATTGAGCACGATGCTTTTTGGAGCAGCGAGAACACTGTCAGCCCACGGCGCTTGTGAAGGAGCCTTTACCAGACTTCTGCAATTGGGTGCACTGCACACGCAAGCCCGGTGCTCTCCGGCTTCTTGCTTCGCCTTCCGTTGTCTGGACACAAGAGAAGCCCAGCCACGGCATCCTACTCGGCCGCTTGTCGGCGTGTGTACTGCCCGCATACGCACGGGTGCTGTGCTCGGCTTCCCCTCAGCTCCAGAAGGTGCGATTCGTCCGAGCTTGCGAGACGAGCGTGGCTGCCACTCTCCTGCCTGCAGAATTCGCCTTACAGCCTCGGGAAGGAGGATGCTGCACGGCACTTAGTTGTGCTGCTGCTGCTGCTGCTGCTGCTGCTGCTGCTGCTGCTACTGCTGCTGCCTTGTCCTCTTGCAGAGCTCTGTAGAAGCAAATGCACTTGCCTTCAGTGGCCGGGTTGAAGAGAGCACGACGGCAGGATGCAGCGGAGCAGGGAAGTACAGAGCGCAGCGGTGAGATCGATGTTGCTTACGTGCAGAAGGCGCAGGTGCAGGCTTCTACAGCCGTTCTCCAGGAGAGCAGCTGCTGGAGGTCGACGACGGTAGCTGCGAGGCTGAAAACAAGGCATAGGACGTCTGTCTTAGAAGAAAGGCACAGGGGCCACAGTGTGATGGGCGCCTTTTGAAGGCTGCTTGGAGAAGGGACACTTTCGGAGAGCCTTCTGCGTTGACCTGTGCTCCGGGCTGAGCTCTAGCTGCAGGGACTCTGAAAGGCTGAAAGACTAGGAAAGTGCTTGTGTCCACGCTGGGGATTGAGCACGATGCTTTTTGGAGCAGCGAGAACACTGTCAGCCCACGGCGCTTGTGAAGGAGCCTTTACCAGACTTCTGCAATTGGGTGCACTGCACACGCAAGCCCGGTGCTCTCCGGCTTCTTGCTTCGCCTTCCGTTGTCTGGACACAAGAGAAGCCCAGCCACGGCATCCTACTCGGCCGCTTGTCGGCGTGTGTACTGCCCGCATACGCACGGGTGCTGTGCTCGGCTTCCCCTCAGCTCCAGAAGGTGCGATTCGTCCGAGCTTGCGAGACGAGCGTGGCTGCCACTCTCCTGCCTGCAGAATTCGCCTTACAGCCTCGGGAAGGAGGATGCTGCACGGCACTTAGTTGTGCTGCTGCTGCTGCTGCTGCTGCTGCTGCCTTGTCCTCTTGCAGAGCTCTGTAGGAGCAAATGCACTTGCCTTCAGTGGCCGGGTTGAAGAGAGCACGACGGCAGGATGCAGCGGAGCAGGGAAGTACAGAGCGCAGCGGTGAGATCGATGTTGCTTACGTGCAGAAGGCGCAGGTGCAGGCTTCTACAGCCGTTCTCCAGGAGAGCAGCTGCTGGAGGTCGACGACGGTAGCTGCGAGGCTGAAAACAAGGCATAGGACGTCTGTCTTAGAAGAAAGGCACAGGGGCCACAGTGTGATGGGCGCCTTTTGAAGGCTGCTTGGAGAAGGGACACTTTCGGAGAGCCTTCTGCGTTGACCTGTGCTCCGGGCTGAGCTCTAGCTGCAGGGACTCTGAAAGGCTGAAAGACTAGGAAAGTGCTTGTGTCCACGCTGGGGATTGAGCACGATGCTTTTTGGAGCAGCGAGAACACTGTCAGCCCACGGCGCTTGTGAAGGAGCCTTTACCAGACTTCTGCAATTGGGTGCACTGCACACGCAAGCCCGGTGCTCTCCGGCTTCTTGCTTCGCCTTCCGTTGTCTGGACACAAGAGAAGCCCAGCCACGGCATCCTACTCGGCCGCTTGTCGGCGTGTGTACAGCCCGCATACGCACGGGTGCTGTGCTCGGCTTCCCCTCAGCTCCAGAAGGTGCGATTCGTCCGAGCTTGCGAGACGAGCGTGGCTGCCACTCTCCTGCCTGCAGAATTCGCCTTACAGCCTCGGGAAGGAGGATGCTGCACGGCACTTAGTTGTGCTGCTGCTGCTGCTGCTGCTGCTGCTGCTGCTGCTGCTGCCTTGTCCTCTTGCAGAGCTCTGTAGAAGCAAATGCACTTGCCTTCAGTGGCCGGGTTGAAGAGAGCACGACGGCAGGATGCAGCGGAGCAGGGAAGTACAGAGCGCAGCGGTGAGATCGATGTTGCTTACGTGCAGAAGGCGCAGGTGCAGGCTTCTACAGCCGTTCTCCAGGAGAGCAGCTGCTGGAGGTCGACGACGGTAGCTGCGAGGCTGAAAACAAGGCATAGGACGTCTGTCTTAGAAGAAAGGCACAGGGGCCACAGTGTGATGGGCGCCTTTTGAAGGCTGCTTGGAGAAGGGACACTTTCGGAGAGCCTTCTGCGTTGACCTGTGCTCCGGGCTGAGCTCTAGCTGCAGGGACTCTGAAAGGCTGAAAGACTAGGAAAGTGCTTGTGTCCACGCTGGGGATTGAGCACGATGCTTTTTGGAGCAGCGAGAACACTGTCAGCCCACGGCGCTTGTGAAGGAGCCTTTACCAGACTTCTGCAATTGGGTGCACTGCACACGCAAGCCCGGTGCTCTCCGGCTTCTTGCTTCGCCTTCCGTTGTCTGGACACAAGAGAAGCCCAGCCACGGCATCCTACTCGGCCGCTTGTCGGCGTGTGTACTGCCCGCATACGCACGGGTGCTGTGCTCGGCTTCCCCTCAGCTCCAGAAGGTGCGATTCGTCCGAGCTTGCGAGACGAGCGTGGCTGCCACTCTCCTGCCTGCAGAATTCGCCTTACAGCCTCGGGAAGGAGGATGCTGCACGGCACTTAGTTGTGCTGCTGCTGCTGCTGCTGCTGCTGCTGCTGCCTTGTCCTCTTGCAGAGCTCTGTAGGAGCAAATGCACTTGCCTTCAGTGGCCGGGTTGAAGAGAGCACGACGGCAGGATGCAGCGGAGCAGGGAAGTACAGAGCGCAGCGGTGAGATCGATGTTGCTTACGTGCAGAAGGCGCAGGTGCAGGCTTCTACAGCCGTTCTCCAGGAGAGCAGCTGCTGGAGGTCGACGACGGTAGCTGCGAGGCTGAAAACAAGGCATAGGACGTCTGTCTTAGAAGAAAGGCACAGGGGCCACAGTGTGATGGGCGCCTTTTGAAGGCTGCTTGGAGAAGGGACACTTTCGGAGAGCCTTCTGCGTTGACCTGTGCTCCGGGCTGAGCTCTAGCTGCAGGGACTCTGAAAGGCTGAAAGACTAGGAAAGTGCTTGTGTCCACGCTGGGGATTGAGCACGATGCTTTTTGGAGCAGCGAGAACACTGTCAGCCCACGGCGCTTGTGAAGGAGCCTTTACCAGACTTCTGCAATTGGGTGCACTGCACACGCAAGCCCGGTGCTCTCCGGCTTCTTGCTTCGCCTTCCGTTGTCTGGACACAAGAGAAGCCCAGCCACGGCATCCTACTCGGCCGCTTGTCGGCGTGTGTACTGCCCGCATACGCACGGGTGCTGTGCTCGGCTTCCCCTCAGCTCCAGAAGGTGCGATTCGTCCGAGCTTGCGAGACGAGCGTGGCTGCCACTCTCCTGCCTGCAGAATTCGCCTTACAGCCTCGGGAAGGAGGATGCTGCACGGCACTTAGTTGTGCTGCTGCTGCTGCTGCTGCTGCCTTGTCCTCTTGCAGAGCTCTGTAGAAGCAAATGCACTTGCCTTCAGTGGCCGGGTTGAAGAGAGCACGACGGCAGGATGCAGCGGAGCAGGGAAGTACAGAGCGCAGCGGTGAGATCGATGTTGCTTACGTGCAGAAGGCGCAGGTGCAGGCTTCTACAGCCGTTCTCCAGGAGAGCAGCTGCTGGAGGTCGACGACGGTAGCTGCGAGGCTGAAAACAAGGCATAGGACGTCTGTCTTAGAAGAAAGGCACAGGGGCCACAGTGTGATGGGCGCCTTTTGAAGGCTGCTTGGAGAAGGGACACTTTCGGAGAGCCTTCTGCGTTGACCTGTGCTCCGGGCTGAGCTCTAGCTGCAGGGACTCTGAAAGGCTGAAAGACTAGGAAAGTGCTTGTGTCCACGCTGGGGATTGAGCACGATGCTTTTTGGAGCAGCGAGAACACTGTCAGCCCACGGCGCTTGTGAAGGAGCCTTTACCAGACTTCTGCAATTGGGTGCACTGCACACGCAAGCCCGGTGCTCTCCGGCTTCTTGCTTCGCCTTCCGTTGTCTGGACACAAGAGAAGCCCAGCCACGGCATCCTACTCGGCCGCTTGTCGGCGTGTGTACTGCCCGCATACGCACGGGTGCTGTGCTCGGCTTCCCCTCAGCTCCAGAAGGTGCGATTCGTCCGAGCTTGCGAGACGAGCGTGGCTGCCACTCTCCTGCCTGCAGAATTCGCCTTACAGCCTCGGGAAGGAGGATGCTGCACGGCACTTAGTTGTGCTGCTGCTGCTGCTGCTGCTGCTGCTGCTGCCTTGTCCTCTTGCAGAGCTCTGTAGGAGCAAATGCACTTGCCTTCAGTGGCCGGGTTGAAGAGAGCACGACGGCAGGATGCAGCGGAGCAGGGAAGTACAGAGCGCAGCGGTGAGATCGATGTTGCTTACGTGCAGAAGGCGCAGGTGCAGGCTTCTACAGCCGTTCTCCAGGAGAGCAGCTGCTGGAGGTCGACGACGGTAGCTGCGAGGCTGAAAACAAGGCATAGGACGTCTGTCTTAGAAGAAAGGCACAGGGGCCACAGTGTGATGGGCGCCTTTTGAAGGCTGCTTGGAGAAGGGACACTTTCGGAGAGCCTTCTGCGTTGACCTGTGCTCCGGGCTGAGCTCTAGCTGCAGGGACTCTGAAAGGCTGAAAGACTAGGAAAGTGCTTGTGTCCACGCTGGGGATTGAGCACGATGCTTTTTGGAGCAGCGAGAACACTGTCAGCCCACGGCGCTTGTGAAGGAGCCTTTACCAGACTTCTGCAATTGGGTGCACTGCACACGCAAGCCCGGTGCTCTCCGGCTTCTTGCTTCGCCTTCCGTTGTCTGGACACAAGAGAAGCCCAGCCACGGCATCCTACTCGGCCGCTTGTCGGCGTGTGTACTGCCCGCATACGCACGGGTGCTGTGCTCGGCTTCCCCTCAGCTCCAGAAGGTGCGATTCGTCCGAGCTTGCGAGACGAGCGTGGCTGCCACTCTCCTGCCTGCAGAATTCGCCTTACAGCCTCGGGAAGGAGGATGCTGCACGGCACTTAGTTGTGCTGCTGCTGCTGCTGCTGCTGCTGCTGCTGCTGCTGCTGCTGCCTTGTCCTCTTGCAGAGCTCTGTAGGAGCAAATGCACTTGCCTTCAGTGGCCGGGTTGAAGAGAGCACGACGGCAGGATGCAGCGGAGCAGGGAAGTACAGAGCGCAGCGGTGAGATCGATGTTGCTTACGTGCAGAAGGCGCAGGTGCAGGCTTCTACAGCCGTTCTCCAGGAGAGCAGCTGCTGGAGGTCGACGACGGTAGCTGCGAGGCTGAAAACAAGGCATAGGACGTCTGTCTTAGAAGAAAGGCACAGGGGCCACAGTGTGATGGGCGCCTTTTGAAGGCTGCTTGGAGAAGGGACACTTTCGGAGAGCCTTCTGCGTTGACCTGTGCTCCGGGCTGAGCTCTAGCTGCAGGGACTCTGAAAGGCTGAAAGACTAGGAAAGTGCTTGTGTCCACGCTGGGGATTGAGCACGATGCTTTTTGGAGCAGCGAGAACACTGTCAGCCCACGGCGCTTGTGAAGGAGCCTTTACCAGACTTCTGCAATTGGGTGCACTGCACACGCAAGCCCGGTGCTCTCCGGCTTCTTGCTTCGCCTTCCGTTGTCTGGACACAAGAGAAGCCCAGCCACGGCATCCTACTCGGCCGCTTGTCGGCGTGTGTACTGCCCGCATACGCACGGGTGCTGTGCTCGGCTTCCCCTCAGCTCCAGAAGGTGCGATTCGTCCGAGCTTGCGAGACGAGCGTGGCTGCCACTCTCCTGCCTGCAGAATTCGCCTTACAGCCTCGGGAAGGAGGATGCTGCACGGCACTTAGTTGTGCTGCTGCTGCTGCTGCTGCTGCCTTGTCCTCTTGCAGAGCTCTGTAGAAGCAAATGCACTTGCCTTCAGTGGCCGGGTTGAAGAGAGCACGACGGCAGGATGCAGCGGAGCAGGGAAGTACAGAGCGCAGCGGTGAGATCGATGTTGCTTACGTGCAGAAGGCGCAGGTGCAGGCTTCTACAGCCGTTCTCCAGGAGAGCAGCTGCTGGAGGTCGACGACGGTAGCTGCGAGGCTGAAAACAAGGCATAGGACGTCTGTCTTAGAAGAAAGGCACAGGGGCCACAGTGTGATGGGCGCCTTTTGAAGGCTGCTTGGAGAAGGGACACTTTCGGAGAGCCTTCTGCGTTGACCTGTGCTCCGGGCTGAGCTCTAGCTGCAGGGACTCTGAAAGGCTGAAAGACTAGGAAAGTGCTTGTGTCCACGCTGGGGATTGAGCACGATGCTTTTTGGAGCAGCGAGAACACTGTCAGCCCACGGCGCTTGTGAAGGAGCCTTTACCAGACTTCTGCAATTGGGTGCACTGCACACGCAAGCCCGGTGCTCTCCGGCTTCTTGCTTCGCCTTCCGTTGTCTGGACACAAGAGAAGCCCAGCCACGGCATCCTACTCGGCCGCTTGTCGGCGTGTGTACTGCCCGCATACGCACGGGTGCTGTGCTCGGCTTCCCCTCAGCTCCAGAAGGTGCGATTCGTCCGAGCTTGCGAGACGAGCGTGGCTGCCACTCTCCTGCCTGCAGAATTCGCCTTACAGCCTCGGGAAGGAGGATGCTGCACGGCACTTAGTTGTGCTGCTGCTGCTGCTGCTGCTGCTGCTGCTGCTGCCTTGTCCTCTTGCAGAGCTCTGTAGGAGCAAATGCACTTGCCTTCAGTGGCCGGGTTGAAGAGAGCACGACGGCAGGATGCAGCGGAGCAGGGAAGTACAGAGCGCAGCGGTGAGATCGATGTTGCTTACGTGCAGAAGGCGCAGGTGCAGGCTTCTACAGCCGTTCTCCAGGAGAGCAGCTGCTGGAGGTCGACGACGGTAGCTGCGAGGCTGAAAACAAGGCATAGGACGTCTGTCTTAGAAGAAAGGCACAGGGGCCACAGTGTGATGGGCGCCTTTTGAAGGCTGCTTGGAGAAGGGACACTTTCGGAGAGCCTTCTGCGTTGACCTGTGCTCCGGGCTGAGCTCTAGCTGCAGGGACTCTGAAAGGCTGAAAGACTAGGAAAGTGCTTGTGTCCACGCTGGGGATTGAGCACGATGCTTTTTGGAGCAGCGAGAACACTGTCAGCCCACGGCGCTTGTGAAGGAGCCTTTACCAGACTTCTGCAATTGGGTGCACTGCACACGCAAGCCCGGTGCTCTCCGGCTTCTTGCTTCGCCTTCCGTTGTCTGGACACAAGAGAAGCCCAGCCACGGCATCCTACTCGGCCGCTTGTCGGCGTGTGTACTGCCCGCATACGCACGGGTGCTGTGCTCGGCTTCCCCTCAGCTCCAGAAGGTGCGATTCGTCCGAGCTTGCGAGACGAGCGTGGCTGCCACTCTCCTGCCTGCAGAATTCGCCTTACAGCCTCGGGAAGGAGGATGCTGCACGGCACTTAGTTGTGCTGCTGCTGCTGCTGCTGCTGCTGCTGCTGCTGCTGCTGCTGCCTTGTCCTCTTGCAGAGCTCTGTAGGAGCAAATGCACTTGCCTTCAGTGGCCGGGTTGAAGAGAGCACGACGGCAGGATGCAGCGGAGCAGGGAAGTTACAGAGCGCAGCGGTGAGATCGATGTTGCTTACGTGCAGAAGGCGCAGGTGCAGGCTTCTACAGCCGTTCTCCAGGAGAGCAGCTGCTGGAGGTCGACGACGGTAGCTGCGAGGCTGAAAACAAGGCATAGGACGTCTGTCTTAGAAGAAAGGCACAGGGGCCACAGTGTGATGGGCGCCTTTTGAAGGCTGCTTGGAGAAGGGACACTTTCGGAGAGCCTTCTGCGTTGACCTGTGCTCCGGGCTGAGCTCTAGCTGCAGGGACTCTGAAAGGCTGAAAGACTAGGAAAGTGCTTGTGTCCACGCTGGGGATTGAGCACGATGCTTTTTGGAGCAGCGAGAACACTGTCAGCCCACGGCGCTTGTGAAGGAGCCTTTACCAGACTTCTGCAATTGGGTGCACTGCACACGCAAGCCCGGTGCTCTCCGGCTTCTTGCTTCGCCTTCCGTTGTCTGGACACAAGAGAAGCCCAGCCACGGCATCCTACTCGGCCGCTTGTCGGCGTGTGTACTGCCCGCATACGCACGGGTGCTGTGCTCGGCTTCCCCTCAGCTCCAGAAGGTGCGATTCGTCCGAGCTTGCGAGACGAGCGTGGCTGCCACTCTCCTGCCTGCAGAATTCGCCTTACAGCCTCGGGAAGGAGGATGCTGCACGGCACTTAGTTGTGCTGCTGCTGCTGCTGCTGCTGCCTTGTCCTCTTGCAGAGCTCTGTAGAAGCAAATGCACTTGCCTTCAGTGGCCGGGTTGAAGAGAGCACGACGGCAGGATGCAGCGGAGCAGGGAAGTACAGAGCGCAGCGGTGAGATCGATGTTGCTTACGTGCAGAAGGCGCAGGTGCAGGCTTCTACAGCCGTTCTCCAGGAGAGCAGCTGCTGGAGGTCGACGACGGTAGCTGCGAGGCTGAAAACAAGGCATAGGACGTCTGTCTTAGAAGAAAGGCACAGGGGCCACAGTGTGATGGGCGCCTTTTGAAGGCTGCTTGGAGAAGGGACACTTTCGGAGAGCCTTCTGCGTTGACCTGTGCTCCGGGCTGAGCTCTAGCTGCAGGGACTCTGAAAGGCTGAAAGACTAGGAAAGTGCTTGTGTCCACGCTGGGGATTGAGCACGATGCTTTTTGGAGCAGCGAGAACACTGTCAGCCCACGGCGCTTGTGAAGGAGCCTTTACCAGACTTCTGCAATTGAGTGCACTGCACACGCAAGCCCGGTGCTCTCCGGCTTCTTGCTTCGCCTTCCGTTGTCTGGACACAAGAGAAGCCCAGCCACGGCATCCTACTCGGCCGCTTGTCGGCGTGTGTACTGCCCGCATACGCACGGGTGCTGTGCTCGGCTTCCCCTCAGCTCCAGAAGGTGCGATTCGTCCGAGCTTGCGAGACGAGCGTGGCTGCCACTCTCCTGCCTGCAGAATTCGCCTTACAGCCTCGGGAAGGAGGATGCTGCACGGCACTTAGTTGTGCTGCTGCTGCTGCTGCTGCTGCCTTGTCCTCTTGCAGAGCTCTGTAGAAGCAAATGCACTTGCCTTCAGTGGCCGGGTTGAAGAGAGCACGACGGCAGGATGCAGCGGAGCAGGGAAGTACAGAGCGCAGCGGTGAGATCGATGTTGCTTACGTGCAGAAGGCGCAGGTGCAGGCTTCTACAGCCGTTCTCCAGGAGAGCAGCTGCTGGAGGTCGACGACGGTAGCTGCGAGGCTGAAAACAAGGCATAGGACGTCTGTCTTAGAAGAAAGGCACAGGGGCCACAGTGTGATGGGCGCCTTTTGAAGGCTGCTTGGAGAAGGGACACTTTCGGAGAGCCTTCTGCGTTGACCTGTGCTCCGGGCTGAGCTCTAGCTGCAGGGACTCTGAAAGGCTGAAAGACTAGGAAAGTGCTTGTGTCCACGCTGGGGATTGAGCACGATGCTTTTTGGAGCAGCGAGAACACTGTCAGCCCACGGCGCTTGTGAAGGAGCCTTTACCAGACTTCTGCAATTGGGTGCACTGCACACGCAAGCCCGGTGCTCTCCGGCTTCTTGCTTCGCCTTCCGTTGTCTGGACACAAGAGAAGCCCAGCCACGGCATCCTACTCGGCCGCTTGTCGGCGTGTGTACTGCCCGCATACGCACGGGTGCTGTGCTCGGCTTCCCCTCAGCTCCAGAAGGTGCGATTCGTCCGAGCTTGCGAGACGAGCGTGGCTGCCACTCTCCTGCCTGCAGAATTCGCCTTACAGCCTCGGGAAGGAGGATGCTGCACGGCACTTAGTTGTGCTGCTGCTGCTGCTGCTGCTGCTGCTGCTGCTGCTGCTGCTGCCTTGTCCTCTTGCAGAGCTCTGTAGAAGCAAATGCACTTGCCTTCAGTGGCCGGGTTGAAGAGAGCACGACGGCAGGATGCAGCGGAGCAGGGAAGTACAGAGCGCAGCGGTGAGATCGATGTTGCTTACGTGCAGAAGGCGCAGGTGCAGGCTTCTACAGCCGTTCTCCAGGAGAGCAGCTGCTGGAGGTCGACGACGGTAGCTGCGAGGCTGAAAACAAGGCATAGGACGTCTGTCTTAGAAGAAAGGCACAGGGGCCACAGTGTGATGGGCGCCTTTTGAAGGCTGCTTGGAGAAGGGACACTTTCGGAGAGCCTTCTGCGTTGACCTGTGCTCCGGGCTGAGCTCTAGCTGCAGGGACTCTGAAAGGCTGAAAGACTAGGAAAGTGCTTGTGTCCACGCTGGGGATTGAGCACGATGCTTTTTGGAGCAGCGAGAACACTGTCAGCCCACGGCGCTTGTGAAGGAGCCTTTACCAGACTTCTGCAATTGGGTGCACTGCACACGCAAGCCCGGTGCTCTCCGGCTTCTTGCTTCGCCTTCCGTTGTCTGGACACAAGAGAAGCCCAGCCACGGCATCCTACTCGGCCGCTTGTCGGCGTGTGTACTGCCCGCATACGCACGGGTGCTGTGCTCGGCTTCCCCTCAGCTCCAGAAGGTGCGATTCGTCCGAGCTTGCGAGACGAGCGTGGCTGCCACTCTCCTGCCTGCAGAATTCGCCTTACAGCCTCGGGAAGGAGGATGCTGCACGGCACTTAGTTGTGCTGCTGCTGCTGCTGCTGCTGCTGCTGCTGCTGCTGCTGCTGCTGCTGCTGCTGCTGCTGCTGCTGCTGCTGCTGCTGCTGCCTTGTCCTCTTGCAGAGCTCTGTAGGAGCAAATGCACTTGCCTTCAGTGGCCGGGTTGAAGAGAGCACGACGGCAGGATGCAGCGGAGCAGGGAAGTACAGAGCGCAGCGGTGAGATCGATGTTGCTTACGTGCAGAAGGCGCAGGTGCAGGCTTCTACAGCCGTTCTCCAGGAGAGCAGCTGCTGGAGGTCGACGACGGTAGCTGCGAGGCTGAAAACAAGGCATAGGACGTCTGTCTTAGAAGAAAGGCACAGGGGCCACAGTGTGATGGGCGCCTTTTGAAGGCTGCTTGGAGAAGGGACACTTTCGGAGAGCCTTCTGCGTTGACCTGTGCTCCGGGCTGAGCTCTAGCTGCAGGGACTCTGAAAGGCTGAAAGACTAGGAAAGTGCTTGTGTCCACGCTGGGGATTGAGCACGATGCTTTTTGGAGCAGCGAGAACACTGTCAGCCCACGGCGCTTGTGAAGGAGCCTTTACCAGACTTCTGCAATTGGGTGCACTGCACACGCAAGCCCGGTGCTCTCCGGCTTCTTGCTTCGCCTTCCGTTGTCTGGACACAAGAGAAGCCCAGCCACGGCATCCTACTCGGCCGCTTGTCGGCGTGTGTACTGCCCGCATACGCACGGGTGCTGTGCTCGGCTTCCCCTCAGCTCCAGAAGGTGCGATTCGTCCGAGCTTGCGAGACGAGCGTGGCTGCCACTCTCCTGCCTGCAGAATTCGCCTTACAGCCTCGGGAAGGAGGATGCTGCACGGCACTTAGTTGTGCTGCTGCTGCTGCTGCTGCTGCTGCTGCTGCTGCTGCTGCTGCCTTGTCCTCTTGCAGAGCTCTGTAGAAGCAAATGCACTTGCCTTCAGTGGCCGGGTTGAAGAGAGCACGACGGCAGGATGCAGCGGAGCAGGGAAGTACAGAGCGCAGCGGTGAGATCGATGTTGCTTACGTGCAGAAGGCGCAGGTGCAGGCTTCTACAGCCGTTCTCCAGGAGAGCAGCTGCTGGAGGTCGACGACGGTAGCTGCGAGGCTGAAAACAAGGCATAGGACGTCTGTCTTAGAAGAAAGGCACAGGGGCCACAGTGTGATGGGCGCCTTTTGAAGGCTGCTTGGAGAAGGGACACTTTCGGAGAGCCTTCTGCGTTGACCTGTGCTCCGGGCTGAGCTCTAGCTGCAGGGACTCTGAAAGGCTGAAAGACTAGGAAAGTGCTTGTGTCCACGCTGGGGATTGAGCACGATGCTTTTTGGAGCAGCGAGAACACTGTCAGCCCACGGCGCTTGTGAAGGAGCCTTTACCAGACTTCTGCAATTGGGTGCACTGCACACGCAAGCCCGGTGCTCTCCGGCTTCTTGCTTCGCCTTCCGTTGTCTGGACACAAGAGAAGCCCAGCCACGGCATCCTACTCGGCCGCTTGTCGGCGTGTGTACTGCCCGCATACGCACGGGTGCTGTGCTCGGCTTCCCCTCAGCTCCAGAAGGTGCGATTCGTCCGAGCTTGCGAGACGAGCGTGGCTGCCACTCTCCTGCCTGCAGAATTCGCCTTACAGCCTCGGGAAGGAGGATGCTGCACGGCACTTAGTTGTGCTGCTGCTGCTGCTGCTGCTGCTGCTGCCTTGTCCTCTTGCAGAGCTCTGTAGAAGCAAATGCACTTGCCTTCAGTGGCCGGGTTGAAGAGAGCACGACGGCAGGATGCAGCGGAGCAGGGAAGTACAGAGCGCAGCGGTGAGATCGATGTTGCTTACGTGCAGAAGGCGCAGGTGCAGGCTTCTACAGCCGTTCTCCAGGAGAGCAGCTGCTGGAGGTCGACGACGGTAGCTGCGAGGCTGAAAACAAGGCATAGGACGTCTGTCTTAGAAGAAAGGCACAGGGGCCACAGTGTGATGGGCGCCTTTTGAAGGCTGCTTGGAGAAGGGACACTTTCGGAGAGCCTTCTGCGTTGACCTGTGCTCCGGGCTGAGCTCTAGCTGCAGGGACTCTGAAAGGCTGAAAGACTAGGAAAGTGCTTGTGTCCACGCTGGGGATTGAGCACGATGCTTTTTGGAGCAGCGAGAACACTGTCAGCCCACGGCGCTTGTGAAGGAGCCTTTACCAGACTTCTGCAATTGGGTGCACTGCACACGCAAGCCCGGTGCTCTCCGGCTTCTTGCTTCGCCTTCCGTTGTCTGGACACAAGAGAAGCCCAGCCACGGCATCCTACTCGGCCGCTTGTCGGCGTGTGTACTGCCCGCATACGCACGGGTGCTGTGCTCGGCTTCCCCTCAGCTCCAGAAGGTGCGATTCGTCCGAGCTTGCGAGACGAGCGTGGCTGCCACTCTCCTGCCTGCAGAATTCGCCTTACAGCCTCGGGAAGGAGGATGCTGCACGGCACTTAGTTGTGCTGCTGCTGCTGCTGCTGCTGCCTTGTCCTCTTGCAGAGCTCTGTAGAAGCAAATGCACTTGCCTTCAGTGGCCGGGTTGAAGAGAGCACGACGGCAGGATGCAGCGGAGCAGGGAAGTACAGAGCGCAGCGGTGAGATCGATGTTGCTTACGTGCAGAAGGCGCAGGTGCAGGCTTCTACAGCCGTTCTCCAGGAGAGCAGCTGCTGGAGGTCGACGACGGTAGCTGCGAGGCTGAAAACAAGGCATAGGACGTCTGTCTTAGAAGAAAGGCACAGGGGCCACAGTGTGATGGGCGCCTTTTGAAGGCTGCTTGGAGAAGGGACACTTTCGGAGAGCCTTCTGCGTTGACCTGTGCTCCGGGCTGAGCTCTAGCTGCAGGGACTCTGAAAGGCTGAAAGACTAGGAAAGTGCTTGTGTCCACGCTGGGGATTGAGCACGATGCTTTTTGGAGCAGCGAGAACACTGTCAGCCCACGGCGCTTGTGAAGGAGCCTTTACCAGACTTCTGCAATTGGGTGCACTGCACACGCAAGCCCGGTGCTCTCCGGCTTCTTGCTTCGCCTTCCGTTGTCTGGACACAAGAGAAGCCCAGCCACGGCATCCTACTCGGCCGCTTGTCGGCGTGTGTACTGCCCGCATACGCACGGGTGCTGTGCTCGGCTTCCCCTCAGCTCCAGAAGGTGCGATTCGTCCGAGCTTGCGAGACGAGCGTGGCTGCCACTCTCCTGCCTGCAGAATTCGCCTTACAGCCTCGGGAAGGAGGATGCTGCACGGCACTTAGTTGTGCTGCTGCTGCTGCTGCTGCTGCCTTGTCCTCTTGCAGAGCTCTGTAGAAGCAAATGCACTTGCCTTCAGTGGCCGGGTTGAAGAGAGCACGACGGCAGGATGCAGCGGAGCAGGGAAGTACAGAGCGCAGCGGTGAGATCGATGTTGCTTACGTGCAGAAGGCGCAGGTGCAGGCTTCTACAGCCGTTCTCCAGGAGAGCAGCTGCTGGAGGTCGACGACGGTAGCTGCGAGGCTGAAAACAAGGCATAGGACGTCTGTCTTAGAAGAAAGGCACAGGGGCCACAGTGTGATGGGCGCCTTTTGAAGGCTGCTTGGAGAAGGGACACTTTCGGAGAGCCTTCTGCGTTGACCTGTGCTCCGGGCTGAGCTCTAGCTGCAGGGACTCTGAAAGGCTGAAAGACTAGGAAAGTGCTTGTGTCCACGCTGGGGATTGAGCACGATGCTTTTTGGAGCAGCGAGAACACTGTCAGCCCACGGCGCTTGTGAAGGAGCCTTTACCAGACTTCTGCAATTGAGTGCACTGCACACGCAAGCCCGGTGCTCTCCGGCTTCTTGCTTCGCCTTCCGTTGTCTGGACACAAGAGAAGCCCAGCCACGGCATCCTACTCGGCCGCTTGTCGGCGTGTGTACTGCCCGCATACGCACGGGTGCTGTGCTCGGCTTCCCCTCAGCTCCAGAAGGTGCGATTCGTCCGAGCTTGCGAGACGAGCGTGGCTGCCACTCTCCTGCCTGCAGAATTCGCCTTACAGCCTCGGGAAGGAGGATGCTGCACGGCACTTAGTTGTGCTGCTGCTGCTGCTGCTGCTGCTGCTGCTGCTGCTGCTGCTGCTGCTGCTGCTGCTGCTGCTGCTGCTGCCTTGTCCTCTTGCAGAGCTCTGTAGGAGCAAATGCACTTGCCTTCAGTGGCCGGGTTGAAGAGAGCACGACGGCAGGATGCAGCGGAGCAGGGAAGTACAGAGCGCAGCGGTGAGATCGATGTTGCTTACGTGCAGAAGGCGCAGGTGCAGGCTTCTACAGCCGTTCTCCAGGAGAGCAGCTGCTGGAGGTCGACGACGGTAGCTGCGAGGCTGAAAACAAGGCATAGGACGTCTGTCTTAGAAGAAAGGCACAGGGGCCACAGTGTGATGGGCGCCTTTTGAAGGCTGCTTGGAGAAGGGACACTTTCGGAGAGCCTTCTGCGTTGACCTGTGCTCCGGGCTGAGCTCTAGCTGCAGGGACTCTGAAAGGCTGAAAGACTAGGAAAGTGCTTGTGTCCACGCTGGGGATTGAGCACGATACTTTTTGGAGCAGCGAGAACACTGTCAGCCCACGGCGCTTGTGAAGGAGCCTTTACCAGACTTCTGCAATTGGGTGCACTGCACACGCAAGCCCGGTGCTCTCCGGCTTCTTGCTTCGCCTTCCGTTGTCTGGACACAAGAGAAGCCCAGCCACGGCATCCTACTCGGCCGCTTGTCGGCGTGTGTACTGCCCGCATACGCACGGGTGCTGTGCTCGGCTTCCCCTCAGCTCCAGAAGGTGCGATTCGTCCGAGCTTGCGAGACGAGCGTGGCTGCCACTCTCCTGCCTGCAGAATTCGCCTTACAGCCTCGGGAAGGAGGATGCTGCACGGCACTTAGTTGTGCTGCTGCTGCTGCTGCTGCTGCCTTGTCCTCTTGCAGAGCTCTGTAGAAGCAAATGCACTTGCCTTCAGTGGCCGGGTTGAAGAGAGCACGACGGCAGGATGCAGCGGAGCAGGGAAGTACAGAGCGCAGCGGTGAGATCGATGTTGCTTACGTGCAGAAGGCGCAGGTGCAGGCTTCTACAGCCGTTCTCCAGGAGAGCAGCTGCTGGAGGTCGACGACGGTAGCTGCGAGGCTGAAAACAAGGCATAGGACGTCTGTCTTAGAAGAAAGGCACAGGGGCCACAGTGTGATGGGCGCCTTTTGAAGGCTGCTTGGAGAAGGGACACTTTCGGAGAGCCTTCTGCGTTGACCTGTGCTCCGGGCTGAGCTCTAGCTGCAGGGACTCTGAAAGGCTGAAAGACTAGGAAAGTGCTTGTGTCCACGCTGGGGATTGAGCACGATGCTTTTTGGAGCAGCGAGAACACTGTCAGCCCACGGCGCTTGTGAAGGAGCCTTTACCAGACTTCTGCAATTGGGTGCACTGCACACGCAAGCCCGGTGCTCTCCGGCTTCTTGCTTCGCCTTCCGTTGTCTGGACACAAGAGAAGCCCAGCCACGGCATCCTACTCGGCCGCTTGTCGGCGTGTGTACTGCCCGCATACGCACGGGTGCTGTGCTCGGCTTCCCCTCAGCTCCAGAAGGTGCGATTCGTCCGAGCTTGCGAGACGAGCGTGGCTGCCACTCTCCTGCCTGCAGAATTCGCCTTACAGCCTCGGGAAGGAGGATGCTGCACGGCACTTAGTTGTGCTGCTGCTGCTGCTGCTGCTGCTGCTGCTGCTGCTGCTACTGCTGCTGCCTTGTCCTCTTGCAGAGCTCTGTAGAAGCAAATGCACTTGCCTTCAGTGGCCGGGTTGAAGAGAGCACGACGGCAGGATGCAGCGGAGCAGGGAAGTACAGAGCGCAGCGGTGAGATCGATGTTGCTTACGTGCAGAAGGCGCAGGTGCAGGCTTCTACAGCCGTTCTCCAGGAGAGCAGCTGCTGGAGGTCGACGACGGTAGCTGCGAGGCTGAAAACAAGGCATAGGACGTCTGTCTTAGAAGAAAGGCACAGGGGCCACAGTGTGATGGGCGCCTTTTGAAGGCTGCTTGGAGAAGGGACACTTTCGGAGAGCCTTCTGCGTTGACCTGTGCTCCGGGCTGAGCTCTAGCTGCAGGGACTCTGAAAGGCTGAAAGACTAGGAAAGTGCTTGTGTCCACGCTGGGGATTGAGCACGATGCTTTTTGGAGCAGCGAGAACACTGTCAGCCCACGGCGCTTGTGAAGGAGCCTTTACCAGACTTCTGCAATTGGGTGCACTGCACACGCAAGCCCGGTGCTCTCCGGCTTCTTGCTTCGCCTTCCGTTGTCTGGACACAAGAGAAGCCCAGCCACGGCATCCTACTCGGCCGCTTGTCGGCGTGTGTACTGCCCGCATACGCACGGGTGCTGTGCTCGGCTTCCCCTCAGCTCCAGAAGGTGCGATTCGTCCGAGCTTGCGAGACGAGCGTGGCTGCCACTCTCCTGCCTGCAGAATTCGCCTTACAGCCTCGGGAAGGAGGATGCTGCACGGCACTTAGTTGTGCTGCTGCTGCTGCTGCTGCTGCTGCTGCTGCTGCTGCTGCTGCCTTGTCCTCTTGCAGAGCTCTGTAGAAGCAAATGCACTTGCCTTCAGTGGCCGGGTTGAAGAGAGCACGACGGCAGGATGCAGCGGAGCAGGGAAGTACAGAGCGCAGCGGTGAGATCGATGTTGCTTACGTGCAGAAGGCGCAGGTGCAGGCTTCTACAGCCGTTCTCCAGGAGAGCAGCTGCTGGAGGTCGACGACGGTAGCTGCGAGGCTGAAAACAAGGCATAGGACGTCTGTCTTAGAAGAAAGGCACAGGGGCCACAGTGTGATGGGCGCCTTTTGAAGGCTGCTTGGAGAAGGGACACTTTCGGAGAGCCTTCTGCGTTGACCTGTGCTCCGGGCTGAGCTCTAGCTGCAGGGACTCTGAAAGGCCGAAAGACTAGGAAAGTGCTTGTGTCCACGCTGGGGATTGAGCACGATGCTTTTTGGAGCAGCGAGAACACTGTCAGCCCACGGCGCTTGTGAAGGAGCCTTTACCAGACTTCTGCAATTGGGTGCACTGCACACGCAAGCCCGGTGCTCTCCGGCTTCTTGCTTCGCCTTCCGTTGTCTGGACACAAGAGAAGCCCAGCCACGGCATCCTACTCGGCCGCTTGTCGGCGTGTGTACTGCCCGCATACGCACGGGTGCTGTGCTCGGCTTCCCCTCAGCTCCAGAAGGTGCGATTCGTCCGAGCTTGCGAGACGAGCGTGGCTGCCACTCTCCTGCCTGCAGAATTCGCCTTACAGCCTCGGGAAGGAGGATGCTGCACGGCACTTAGTTGTGCTGCTGCTGCTGCTGCTGCTGCTGCTGCCTTGTCCTCTTGCAGAGCTCTGTAGAAGCAAATGCACTTGCCTTCAGTGGCCGGGTTGAAGAGAGCACGACGGCAGGATGCAGCGGAGCAGGGAAGTACAGAGCGCAGCGGTGAGATCGATGTTGCTTACGTGCAGAAGGCGCAGGTGCAGGCTTCTACAGCCGTTCTCCAGGAGAGCAGCTGCTGGAGGTCGACGACGGTAGCTGCGAGGCTGAAAACAAGGCATAGGACGTCTGTCTTAGAAGAAAGGCACAGGGGCCACAGTGTGATGGGCGCCTTTTGAAGGCTGCTTGGAGAAGGGACACTTTCGGAGAGCCTTCTGCGTTGACCTGTGCTCCGGGCTGAGCTCTAGCTGCAGGGACTCTGAAAGGCTGAAAGACTAGGAAAGTGCTTGTGTCCACGCTGGGGATTGAGCACGATGCTTTTTGGAGCAGCGAGAACACTGTCAGCCCACGGCGCTTGTGAAGGAGCCTTTACCAGACTTCTGCAATTGGGTGCACTGCACACGCAAGCCCGGTGCTCTCCGGCTTCTTGCTTCGCCTTCCGTTGTCTGGACACAAGAGAAGCCCAGCCACGGCATCCTACTCGGCCGCTTGTCGGCGTGTGTACTGCCCGCATACGCACGGGTGCTGTGCTCGGCTTCCCCTCAGCTCCAGAAGGTGCGATTCGTCCGAGCTTGCGAGACGAGCGTGGCTGCCACTCTCCTGCCTGCAGAATTCGCCTTACAGCCTCGGGAAGGAGGATGCTGCACGGCACTTAGTTGTGCTGCTGCTGCTGCTGCTGCTGCTGCTGCCTTGTCCTCTTGCAGAGCTCTGTAGAAGCAAATGCACTTGCCTTCAGTGGCCGGGTTGAAGAGAGCACGACGGCAGGATGCAGCGGAGCAGGGAAGTACAGAGCGCAGCGGTGAGATCGATGTTGCTTACGTGCAGAAGGCGCAGGTGCAGGCTTCTACAGCCGTTCTCCAGGAGAGCAGCTGCTGGAGGTCGACGACGGTAGCTGCGAGGCTGAAAACAAGGCATAGGACGTCTGTCTTAGAAGAAAGGCACAGGGGCCACAGTGTGATGGGCGCCTTTTGAAGGCTGCTTGGAGAAGGGACACTTTCGGAGAGCCTTCTGCGTTGACCTGTGCTCCGGGCTGAGCTCTAGCTGCAGGGACTCTGAAAGGCTGAAAGACTAGGAAAGTGCTTGTGTCCACGCTGGGGATTGAGCACGATGCTTTTTGGAGCAGCGAGAACACTGTCAGCCCACGGCGCTTGTGAAGGAGCCTTTACCAGACTTCTGCAATTGGGTGCACTGCACACGCAAGCCCGGTGCTCTCCGGCTTCTTGCTTCGCCTTCCGTTGTCTGGACACAAGAGAAGCCCAGCCACGGCATCCTACTCGGCCGCTTGTCGGCGTGTGTACTGCCCGCATACGCACGGGTGCTGTGCTCGGCTTCCCCTCAGCTCCAGAAGGTGCGATTCGTCCGAGCTTGCGAGACGAGCGTGGCTGCCACTCTCCTGCCTGCAGAATTCGCCTTACAGCCTCGGGAAGGAGGATGCTGCACGGCACTTAGTTGTGCTGCTGCTGCTGCTGCTGCTGCTGCTGCTGCTGCTGCCTTGTCCTCTTGCAGAGCTCTGTAGGAGCAAATGCACTTGCCTTCAGTGGCCGGGTTGAAGAGAGCACGACGGCAGGATGCAGCGGAGCAGGGAAGTACAGAGCGCAGCGGTGAGATCGATGTTGCTTACGTGCAGAAGGCGCAGGTGCAGGCTTCTACAGCCGTTCTCCAGGAGAGCAGCTGCTGGAGGTCGACGACGGTAGCTGCGAGGCTGAAAACAAGGCATAGGACGTCTGTCTTAGAAGAAAGGCACAGGGGCCACAGTGTGATGGGCGCCTTTTGAAGGCTGCTTGGAGAAGGGACACTTTCGGAGAGCCTTCTGCGTTGACCTGTGCTCCGGGCTGAGCTCTAGCTGCAGGGACTCTGAAAGGCTGAAAGACTAGGAAAGTGCTTGTGTCCACGCTGGGGATTGAGCACGATGCTTTTTGGAGCAGCGAGAACACTGTCAGCCCACGGCGCTTGTGAAGGAGCCTTTACCAGACTTCTGCAATTGGGTGCACTGCACACGCAAGCCCGGTGCTCTCCGGCTTCTTGCTTCGCCTTCCGTTGTCTGGACACAAGAGAAGCCCAGCCACGGCATCCTACTCGGCCGCTTGTCGGCGTGTGTACTGCCCGCATACGCACGGGTGCTGTGCTCGGCTTCCCCTCAGCTCCAGAAGGTGCGATTCGTCCGAGCTTGCGAGACGAGCGTGGCTGCCACTCTCCTGCCTGCAGAATTCGCCTTACAGCCTCGGGAAGGAGGATGCTGCACGGCACTTAGTTGTGCTGCTGCTGCTGCTGCTGCTGCTGCTGCTGCCTTGTCCTCTTGCAGAGCTCTGTAGGAGCAAATGCACTTGCCTTCAGTGGCCGGGTTGAAGAGAGCACGACGGCAGGATGCAGCGGAGCAGGGAAGTACAGAGCGCAGCGGTGAGATCGATGTTGCTTACGTGCAGAAGGCGCAGGTGCAGGCTTCTACAGCCGTTCTCCAGGAGAGCAGCTGCTGGAGGTCGACGACGGTAGCTGCGAGGCTGAAAACAAGGCATAGGACGTCTGTCTTAGAAGAAAGGCACAGGGGCCACAGTGTGATGGGCGCCTTTTGAAGGCTGCTTGGAGAAGGGACACTTTCGGAGAGCCTTCTGCGTTGACCTGTGCTCCGGGCTGAGCTCTAGCTGCAGGGACTCTGAAAGGCTGAAAGACTAGGAAAGTGCTTGTGTCCACGCTGGGGATTGAGCACGATGCTTTTTGGAGCAGCGAGAACACTGTCAGCCCACGGCGCTTGTGAAGGAGCCTTTACCAGACTTCTGCAATTGGGTGCACTGCACACGCAAGCCCGGTGCTCTCCGGCTTCTTGCTTCGCCTTCCGTTGTCTGGACACAAGAGAAGCCCAGCCACGGCATCCTACTCGGCCGCTTGTCGGCGTGTGTACTGCCCGCATACGCACGGGTGCTGTGCTCGGCTTCCCCTCAGCTCCAGAAGGTGCGATTCGTCCGAGCTTGCGAGACGAGCGTGGCTGCCACTCTCCTGCCTGCAGAATTCGCCTTACAGCCTCGGGAAGGAGGATGCTGCACGGCACTTAGTTGTGCTGCTGCTGCTGCTGCTGCTGCCTTGTCCTCTTGCAGAGCTCTGTAGAAGCAAATGCACTTGCCTTCAGTGGCCGGGTTGAAGAGAGCACGACGGCAGGATGCAGCGGAGCAGGGAAGTACAGAGCGCAGCGGTGAGATCGATGTTGCTTACGTGCAGAAGGCGCAGGTGCAGGCTTCTACAGCCGTTCTCCAGGAGAGCAGCTGCTGGAGGTCGACGACGGTAGCTGCGAGGCTGAAAACAAGGCATAGGACGTCTGTCTTAGAAGAAAGGCACAGGGGCCACAGTGTGATGGGCGCCTTTTGAAGGCTGCTTGGAGAAGGGACACTTTCGGAGAGCCTTCTGCGTTGACCTGTGCTCCGGGCTGAGCTCTAGCTGCAGGGACTCTGAAAGGCTGAAAGACTAGGAAAGTGCTTGTGTCCACGCTGGGGATTGAGCACGATGCTTTTTGGAGCAGCGAGAACACTGTCAGCCCACGGCGCTTGTGAAGGAGCCTTTACCAGACTTCTGCAATTGGGTGCACTGCACACGCAAGCCCGGTGCTCTCCGGCTTCTTGCTTCGCCTTCCGTTGTCTGGACACAAGAGAAGCCCAGCCACGGCATCCTACTCGGCCGCTTGTCGGCGTGTGTACTGCCTGCATACGCACGGGTGCTGTGCTCGGCTTCCCCTCAGCTCCAGAAGGTGCGATTCGTCCGAGCTTGCGAGACGAGCGTGGCTGCCACTCTCCTGCCTGCAGAATTCGCCTTACAGCCTCGGGAAGGAGGATGCTGCACGGCACTTAGTTGTGCTGCTGCTGCTGCTGCTGCTGCTGCTGCTGCTGCTGCTGCTGCCTTGTCCTCTTGCAGAGCTCTGTAGAAGCAAATGCACTTGCCTTCAGTGGCCGGGTTGAAGAGAGCACGACGGCAGGATGCAGCGGAGCAGGGAAGTACAGAGCGCAGCGGTGAGATCGATGTTGCTTACGTGCAGAAGGCGCAGGTGCAGGCTTCTACAGCCGTTCTCCAGGAGAGCAGCTGCTGGAGGTCGACGACGGTAGCTGCGAGGCTGAAAACAAGGCATAGGACGTCTGTCTTAGAAGAAAGGCACAGGGGCCACAGTGTGATGGGCGCCTTTTGAAGGCTGCTTGGAGAAGGGACACTTTCGGAGAGCCTTCTGCGTTGACCTGTGCTCCGGGCTGAGCTCTAGCTGCAGGGACTCTGAAAGGCTGAAAGACTAGGAAAGTGCTTGTGTCCACGCTGGGGATTGAGCACGATGCTTTTTGGAGCAGCGAGAACACTGTCAGCCCACGGCGCTTGTGAAGGAGCCTTTACCAGACTTCTGCAATTGGGTGCACTGCACACGCAAGCCCGGTGCTCTCCGGCTTCTTGCTTCGCCTTCCGTTGTCTGGACACAAGAGAAGCCCAGCCACGGCATCCTACTCGGCCGCTTGTCGGCGTGTGTACTGCCCGCATACGCACGGGTGCTGTGCTCGGCTTCCCCTCAGCTCCAGAAGGTGCGATTCGTCCGAGCTTGCGAGACGAGCGTGGCTGCCACTCTCCTGCCTGCAGAATTCGCCTTACAGCCTCGGGAAGGAGGATGCTGCACGGCACTTAGTTGTGCTGCTGCTGCTGCTGCTGCTGCTGCTGCTGCTGCTGCTACTGCTGCTGCCTTGTCCTCTTGCAGAGCTCTGTAGAAGCAAATGCACTTGCCTTCAGTGGCCGGGTTGAAGAGAGCACGACGGCAGGATGCAGCGGAGCAGGGAAGTACAGAGCGCAGCGGTGAGATCGATGTTGCTTACGTGCAGAAGGCGCAGGTGCAGGCTTCTACAGCCGTTCTCCAGGAGAGCAGCTGCTGGAGGTCGACGACGGTAGCTGCGAGGCTGAAAACAAGGCATAGGACGTCTGTCTTAGAAGAAAGGCACAGGGGCCACAGTGTGATGGGCGCCTTTTGAAGGCTGCTTGGAGAAGGGACACTTTCGGAGAGCCTTCTGCGTTGACCTGTGCTCCGGGCTGAGCTCTAGCTGCAGGGACTCTGAAAGGCTGAAAGACTAGGAAAGTGCTTGTGTCCACGCTGGGGATTGAGCACGATGCTTTTTGGAGCAGCGAGAACACTGTCAGCCCACGGCGCTTGTGAAGGAGCCTTTACCAGACTTCTGCAATTGGGTGCACTGCACACGCAAGCCCGGTGCTCTCCGGCTTCTTGCTTCGCCTTCCGTTGTCTGGACACAAGAGAAGCCCAGCCACGGCATCCTACTCGGCCGCTTGTCGGCGTGTGTACTGCCCGCATACGCACGGGTGCTGTGCTCGGCTTCCCCTCAGCTCCAGAAGGTGCGATTCGTCCGAGCTTGCGAGACGAGCGTGGCTGCCACTCTCCTGCCTGCAGAATTCGCCTTACAGCCTCGGGAAGGAGGATGCTGCACGGCACTTAGTTGTGCTGCTGCTGCTGCTGCTGCTGCTGCTGCTGCTGCTGCTGCTGCTGCTGCCTTGTCCTCTTGCAGAGCTCTGTAGAAGCAAATGCACTTGCCTTCAGTGGCCGGGTTGAAGAGAGCACGACGGCAGGATGCAGCGGAGCAGGGAAGTACAGAGCGCAGCGGTGAGATCGATGTTGCTTACGTGCAGAAGGCGCAGGTGCAGGCTTCTACAGCCGTTCTCCAGGAGAGCAGCTGCTGGAGGTCGACGACGGTAGCTGCGAGGCTGAAAACAAGGCATAGGACGTCTGTCTTAGAAGAAAGGCACAGGGGCCACAGTGTGATGGGCGCCTTTTGAAGGCTGCTTGGAGAAGGGACACTTTCGGAGAGCCTTCTGCGTTGACCTGTGCTCCGGGCTGAGCTCTAGCTGCAGGGACTCTGAAAGGCTGAAAGACTAGGAAAGTGCTTGTGTCCACGCTGGGGATTGAGCACGATGCTTTTTGGAGCAGCGAGAACACTGTCAGCCCACGGCGCTTGTGAAGGAGCCTTTACCAGACTTCTGCAATTGGGTGCACTGCACACGCAAGCCCGGTGCTCTCCGGCTTCTTGCTTCGCCTTCCGTTGTCTGGACACAAGAGAAGCCCAGCCACGGCATCCTACTCGGCCGCTTGTCGGCGTGTGTACTGCCCGCATACGCACGGGTGCTGTGCTCGGCTTCCCCTCAGCTCCAGAAGGTGCGATTCGTCCGAGCTTGCGAGACGAGCGTGGCTGCCACTCTCCTGCCTGCAGAATTCGCCTTACAGCCTCGGGAAGGAGGATGCTGCACGGCACTTAGTTGTGCTGCTGCTGCTGCTGCTGCTGCTGCTGCTGCTGCTGCTGCTACTGCTGCTGCCTTGTCCTCTTGCAGAGCTCTGTAGAAGCAAATGCACTTGCCTTCAGTGGCCGGGTTGAAGAGAGCACGACGGCAGGATGCAGCGGAGCAGGGAAGTACAGAGCGCAGCGGTGAGATCGATGTTGCTTACGTGCAGAAGGCGCAGGTGCAGGCTTCTACAGCCGTTCTCCAGGAGAGCAGCTGCTGGAGGTCGACGACGGTAGCTGCGAGGCTGAAAACAAGGCATAGGACGTCTGTCTTAGAAGAAAGGCACAGGGGCCACAGTGTGATGGGCGCCTTTTGAAGGCTGCTTGGAGAAGGGACACTTTCGGAGAGCCTTCTGCGTTGACCTGTGCTCCGGGCTGAGCTCTAGCTGCAGGGACTCTGAAAGGCTGAAAGACTAGGAAAGTGCTTGTGTCCACGCTGGGGATTGAGCACGATGCTTTTTGGAGCAGCGAGAACACTGTCAGCCCACGGCGCTTGTGAAGGAGCCTTTACCAGACTTCTGCAATTGGGTGCACTGCACACGCAAGCCCGGTGCTCTCCGGCTTCTTGCTTCGCCTTCCGTTGTCTGGACACAAGAGAAGCCCAGCCACGGCATCCTACTCGGCCGCTTGTCGGCGTGTGTACTGCCCGCATACGCACGGGTGCTGTGCTCGGCTTCCCCTCAGCTCCAGAAGGTGCGATTCGTCCGAGCTTGCGAGACGAGCGTGGCTGCCACTCTCCTGCCTGCAGAATTCGCCTTACAGCCTCGGGAAGGAGGATGCTGCACGGCACTTAGTTGTGCTGCTGCTGCTGCTGCTGCTGCTGCTGCCTTGTCCTCTTGCAGAGCTCTGTAGAAGCAAATGCACTTGCCTTCAGTGGCCGGGTTGAAGAGAGCACGACGGCAGGATGCAGCGGAGCAGGGAAGTACAGAGCGCAGCGGTGAGATCGATGTTGCTTACGTGCAGAAGGCGCAGGTGCAGGCTTCTACAGCCGTTCTCCAGGAGAGCAGCTGCTGGAGGTCGACGACGGTAGCTGCGAGGCTGAAAACAAGGCATAGGACGTCTGTCTTAGAAGAAAGGCACAGGGGCCACAGTGTGATGGGCGCCTTTTGAAGGCTGCTTGGAGAAGGGACACTTTCGGAGAGCCTTCTGCGTTGACCTGTGCTCCGGGCTGAGCTCTAGCTGCAGGGACTCTGAAAGGCTGAAAGACTAGGAAAGTGCTTGTGTCCACGCTGGGGATTGAGCACGATGCTTTTTGGAGCAGCGAGAACACTGTCAGCCCACGGCGCTTGTGAAGGAGCCTTTACCAGACTTCTGCAATTGGGTGCACTGCACACGCAAGCCCGGTGCTCTCCGGCTTCTTGCTTCGCCTTCCGTTGTCTGGACACAAGAGAAGCCCAGCCACGGCATCCTACTCGGCCGCTTGTCGGCGTGTGTACTGCCCGCATACGCACGGGTGCTGTGCTCGGCTTCCCCTCAGCTCCAGAAGGTGCGATTCGTCCGAGCTTGCGAGACGAGCGTGGCTGCCACTCTCCTGCCTGCAGAATTCGCCTTACAGCCTCGGGAAGGAGGATGCTGCACGGCACTTAGTTGTGCTGCTGCTGCTGCTGCTGCTGCTGCTGCTGCTGCTGCTGCTGCCTTGTCCTCTTGCAGAGCTCTGTAGAAGCAAATGCACTTGCCTTCAGTGGCCGGGTTGAAGAGAGCACGACGACGACGGCAGGATGCAGCGGAGCAGGGAAGTACAGAGCGCAGCGGTGAGATCGATGTTGCTTACGTGCAGAAGGCGCAGGTGCAGGCTTCTACAGCCGTTCTCCAGGAGAGCAGCTGCTGGAGGTCGACGACGGTAGCTGCGAGGCTGAAAACAAGGCATAGGACGTCTGTCTTAGAAGAAAGGCACAGGGGCCACAGTGTGATGGGCGCCTTTTGAAGGCTGCTTGGAGAAGGGACACTTTCGGAGAGCCTTCTGCGTTGACCTGTGCTCCGGGCTGAGCTCTAGCTGCAGGGACTCTGAAAGGCTGAAAGACTAGGAAAGTGCTTGTGTCCACGCTGGGGATTGAGCACGATGCTTTTTGGAGCAGCGAGAACACTGTCAGCCCACGGCGCTTGTGAAGGAGCCTTTACCAGACTTCTGCAATTGGGTGCACTGCACACGCAAGCCCGGTGCTCTCCGGCTTCTTGCTTCGCCTTCCGTTGTCTGGACACAAGAGAAGCCCAGCCACGGCATCCTACTCGGCCGCTTGTCGGCGTGTGTACTGCCCGCATACGCACGGGTGCTGTGCTCGGCTTCCCCTCAGCTCCAGAAGGTGCGATTCGTCCGAGCTTGCGAGACGAGCGTGGCTGCCACTCTCCTGCCTGCAGAATTCGCCTTACAGCCTCGGGAAGGAGGATGCTGCACGGCACTTAGTTGTGCTGCTGCTGCTGCTGCTGCTGCTGCTGCTGCTGCTGCTGCCTTGTCCTCTTGCAGAGCTCTGTAGAAGCAAATGCACTTGCCTTCAGTGGCCGGGTTGAAGAGAGCACGACGGCAGGATGCAGCGGAGCAGGGAAGTACAGAGCGCAGCGGTGAGATCGATGTTGCTTACGTGCAGAAGGCGCAGGTGCAGGCTTCTACAGCCGTTCTCCAGGAGAGCAGCTGCTGGAGGTCGACGACGGTAGCTGCGAGGCTGAAAACAAGGCATAGGACGTCTGTCTTAGAAGAAAGGCACAGGGGCCACAGTGTGATGGGCGCCTTTTGAAGGCTGCTTGGAGAAGGGACACTTTCGGAGAGCCTTCTGCGTTGACCTGTGCTCCGGGCTGAGCTCTAGCTGCAGGGACTCTGAAAGGCTGAAAGACTAGGAAAGTGCTTGTGTCCACGCTGGGGATTGAGCACGATGCTTTTTGGAGCAGCGAGAACACTGTCAGCCCACGGCGCTTGTGAAGGAGCCTTTACCAGACTTCTGCAATTGGGTGCACTGCACACGCAAGCCCGGTGCTCTCCGGCTTCTTGCTTCGCCTTCCGTTGTCTGGACACAAGAGAAGCCCAGCCACGGCATCCTACTCGGCCGCTTGTCGGCGTGTGTACTGCCCGCATACGCACGGGTGCTGTGCTCGGCTTCCCCTCAGCTCCAGAAGGTGCGATTCGTCCGAGCTTGCGAGACGAGCGTGGCTGCCACTCTCCTGCCTGCAGAATTCGCCTTACAGCCTCGGGAAGGAGGATGCTGCACGGCACTTAGTTGTGCTGCTGCTGCTGCTGCTGCTGCTGCTGCTGCTGCTGCTGCTGCTGCCTTGTCCTCTTGCAGAGCTCTGTAGAAGCAAATGCACTTGCCTTCAGTGGCCGGGTTGAAGAGAGCACGACGGCAGGATGCAGCGGAGCAGGGAAGTACAGAGCGCAGCGGTGAGATCGATGTTGCTTACGTGCAGAAGGCGCAGGTGCAGGCTTCTACAGCCGTTCTCCAGGAGAGCAGCTGCTGGAGGTCGACGACGGTAGCTGCGAGGCTGAAAACAAGGCATAGGACGTCTGTCTTAGAAGAAAGGCACAGGGGCCACAGTGTGATGGGCGCCTTTTGAAGGCTGCTTGGAGAAGGGACACTTTCGGAGAGCCTTCTGCGTTGACCTGTGCTCCGGGCTGAGCTCTAGCTGCAGGGACTCTGAAAGGCTGAAAGACTAGGAAAGTGCTTGTGTCCACGCTGGGGATTGAGCACGATGCTTTTTGGAGCAGCGAGAACACTGTCAGCCCACGGCGCTTGTGAAGGAGCCTTTACCAGACTTCTGCAATTGGGTGCACTGCACACGCAAGCCCGGTGCTCTCCGGCTTCTTGCTTCGCCTTCCGTTGTCTGGACACAAGAGAAGCCCAGCCACGGCATCCTACTCGGCCGCTTGTCGGCGTGTGTACTGCCCGCATACGCACGGGTGCTGTGCTCGGCTTCCCCTCAGCTCCAGAAGGTGCGATTCGTCCGAGCTTGCGAGACGAGCGTGGCTGCCACTCTCCTGCCTGCAGAATTCGCCTTACAGCCTCGGGAAGGAGGATGCTGCACGGCACTTAGTTGTGCTGCTGCTGCTGCTGCTGCTGCTGCTGCTGCTGCTGCTACTGCTGCTGCCTTGTCCTCTTGCAGAGCTCTGTAGAAGCAAATGCACTTGCCTTCAGTGGCCGGGTTGAAGAGAGCACGACGGCAGGATGCAGCGGAGCAGGGAAGTACAGAGCGCAGCGGTGAGATCGATGTTGCTTACGTGCAGAAGGCGCAGGTGCAGGCTTCTACAGCCGTTCTCCAGGAGAGCAGCTGCTGGAGGTCGACGACGGTAGCTGCGAGGCTGAAAACAAGGCATAGGACGTCTGTCTTAGAAGAAAGGCACAGGGGCCACAGTGTGATGGGCGCCTTTTGAAGGCTGCTTGGAGAAGGGACACTTTCGGAGAGCCTTCTGCGTTGACCTGTGCTCCGGGCTGAGCTCTAGCTGCAGGGACTCTGAAAGGCTGAAAGACTAGGAAAGTGCTTGTGTCCACGCTGGGGATTGAGCACGATGCTTTTTGGAGCAGCGAGAACACTGTCAGCCCACGGCGCTTGTGAAGGAGCCTTTACCAGACTTCTGCAATTGGGTGCACTGCACACGCAAGCCCGGTGCTCTCCGGCTTCTTGCTTCGCCTTCCGTTGTCTGGACACAAGAGAAGCCCAGCCACGGCATCCTACTCGGCCGCTTGTCGGCGTGTGTACTGCCCGCATACGCACGGGTGCTGTGCTCGGCTTCCCCTCAGCTCCAGAAGGTGCGATTCGTCCGAGCTTGCGAGACGAGCGTGGCTGCCACTCTCCTGCCTGCAGAATTCGCCTTACAGCCTCGGGAAGGAGGATGCTGCACGGCACTTAGTTGTGCTGCTGCTGCTGCTGCTGCTGCTGCTGCTGCTGCTGCTGCTGCTGCTGCTGCTGCTGCTGCTGCTGCTGCCTTGTCCTCTTGCAGAGCTCTGTAGGAGCAAATGCACTTGCCTTCAGTGGCCGGGTTGAAGAGAGCACGACGGCAGGATGCAGCGGAGCAGGGAAGTACAGAGCGCAGCGGTGAGATCGATGTTGCTTACGTGCAGAAGGCGCAGGTGCAGGCTTCTACAGCCGTTCTCCAGGAGAGCAGCTGCTGGAGGTCGACGACGGTAGCTGCGAGGCTGAAAACAAGGCATAGGACGTCTGTCTTAGAAGAAAGGCACAGGGGCCACAGTGTGATGGGCGCCTTTTGAAGGCTGCTTGGAGAAGGGACACTTTCGGAGAGCCTTCTGCGTTGACCTGTGCTCCGGGCTGAGCTCTAGCTGCAGGGACTCTGAAAGGCTGAAAGACTAGGAAAGTGCTTGTGTCCACGCTGGGGATTGAGCACGATGCTTTTTGGAGCAGCGAGAACACTGTCAGCCCACGGCGCTTGTGAAGGAGCCTTTACCAGACTTCTGCAATTGGGTGCACTGCACACGCAAGCCCGGTGCTCTCCGGCTTCTTGCTTCGCCTTCCGTTGTCTGGACACAAGAGAAGCCCAGCCACGGCATCCTACTCGGCCGCTTGTCGGCGTGTGTACTGCCCGCATACGCACGGGTGCTGTGCTCGGCTTCCCCTCAGCTCCAGAAGGTGCGATTCGTCCGAGCTTGCGAGACGAGCGTGGCTGCCACTCTCCTGCCTGCAGAATTCGCCTTACAGCCTCGGGAAGGAGGATGCTGCACGGCACTTAGTTGTGCTGCTGCTGCTGCTGCTGCTGCTGCTGCTGCTGCTGCTGCTGCTGCCTTGTCCTCTTGCAGAGCTCTGTAGAAGCAAATGCACTTGCCTTCAGTGGCCGGGTTGAAGAGAGCACGACGGCAGGATGCAGCGGAGCAGGGAAGTACAGAGCGCAGCGGTGAGATCGATGTTGCTTACGTGCAGAAGGCGCAGGTGCAGGCTTCTACAGCCGTTCTCCAGGAGAGCAGCTGCTGGAGGTCGACGACGGTAGCTGCGAGGCTGAAAACAAGGCATAGGACGTCTGTCTTAGAAGAAAGGCACAGGGGCCACAGTGTGATGGGCGCCTTTTGAAGGCTGCTTGGAGAAGGGACACTTTCGGAGAGCCTTCTGCGTTGACCTGTGCTCCGGGCTGAGCTCTAGCTGCAGGGACTCTGAAAGGCTGAAAGACTAGGAAAGTGCTTGTGTCCACGCTGGGGATTGAGCACGATGCTTTTTGGAGCAGCGAGAACACTGTCAGCCCACGGCGCTTGTGAAGGAGCCTTTACCAGACTTCTGCAATTGGGTGCACTGCACACGCAAGCCCGGTGCTCTCCGGCTTCTTGCTTCGCCTTCCGTTGTCTGGACACAAGAGAAGCCCAGCCACGGCATCCTACTCGGCCGCTTGTCGGCGTGTGTACTGCCCGCATACGCACGGGTGCTGTGCTCGGCTTCCCCTCAGCTCCAGAAGGTGCGATTCGTCCGAGCTTGCGAGACGAGCGTGGCTGCCACTCTCCTGCCTGCAGAATTCGCCTTACAGCCTCGGGAAGGAGGATGCTGCACGGCACTTAGTTGTGCTGCTGCTGCTGCTGCTGCTGCTGCTGCTGCTGCTGCTACTGCTGCTGCCTTGTCCTCTTGCAGAGCTCTGTAGAAGCAAATGCACTTGCCTTCAGTGGCCGGGTTGAAGAGAGCACGACGGCAGGATGCAGCGGAGCAGGGAAGTACAGAGCGCAGCGGTGAGATCGATGTTGCTTACGTGCAGAAGGCGCAGGTGCAGGCTTCTACAGCCGTTCTCCAGGAGAGCAGCTGCTGGAGGTCGACGACGGTAGCTGCGAGGCTGAAAACAAGGCATAGGACGTCTGTCTTAGAAGAAAGGCACAGGGGCCACAGTGTGATGGGCGCCTTTTGAAGGCTGCTTGGAGAAGGGACACTTTCGGAGAGCCTTCTGCGTTGACCTGTGCTCCGGGCTGAGCTCTAGCTGCAGGGACTCTGAAAGGCTGAAAGACTAGGAAAGTGCTTGTGTCCACGCTGGGGATTGAGCACGATGCTTTTTGGAGCAGCGAGAACACTGTCAGCCCACGGCGCTTGTGAAGGAGCCTTTACCAGACTTCTGCAATTGGGTGCACTGCACACGCAAGCCCGGTGCTCTCCGGCTTCTTGCTTCGCCTTCCGTTGTCTGGACACAAGAGAAGCCCAGCCACGGCATCCTACTCGGCCGCTTGTCGGCGTGTGTACTGCCCGCATACGCACGGGTGCTGTGCTCGGCTTCCCCTCAGCTCCAGAAGGTGCGATTCGTCCGAGCTTGCGAGACGAGCGTGGCTGCCACTCTCCTGCCTGCAGAATTCGCCTTACAGCCTCGGGAAGGAGGATGCTGCACGGCACTTAGTTGTGCTGCTGCTGCTGCTGCTGCTGCTGCTGCCTTGTCCTCTTGCAGAGCTCTGTAGAAGCAAATGCACTTGCCTTCAGTGGCCGGGTTGAAGAGAGCACGACGGCAGGATGCAGCGGAGCAGGGAAGTACAGAGCGCAGCGGTGAGATCGATGTTGCTTACGTGCAGAAGGCGCAGGTGCAGGCTTCTACAGCCGTTCTCCAGGAGAGCAGCTGCTGGAGGTCGACGACGGTAGCTGCGAGGCTGAAAACAAGGCATAGGACGTCTGTCTTAGAAGAAAGGCACAGGGGCCACAGTGTGATGGGCGCCTTTTGAAGGCTGCTTGGAGAAGGGACACTTTCGGAGAGCCTTCTGCGTTGACCTGTGCTCCGGGCTGAGCTCTAGCTGCAGGGACTCTGAAAGGCTGAAAGACTAGGAAAGTGCTTGTGTCCACGCTGGGGATTGAGCACGATGCTTTTTGGAGCAGCGAGAACACTGTCAGCCCACGGCGCTTGTGAAGGAGCCTTTACCAGACTTCTGCAATTGGGTGCACTGCACACGCAAGCCCGGTGCTCTCCGGCTTCTTGCTTCGCCTTCCGTTGTCTGGACACAAGAGAAGCCCAGCCACGGCATCCTACTCGGCCGCTTGTCGGCGTGTGTACTGCCCGCATACGCACGGGTGCTGTGCTCGGCTTCCCCTCAGCTCCAGAAGGTGCGATTCGTCCGAGCTTGCGAGACGAGCGTGGCTGCCACTCTCCTGCCTGCAGAATTCGCCTTACAGCCTCGGGAAGGAGGATGCTGCACGGCACTTAGTTGTGCTGCTGCTGCTGCTGCTGCTGCTGCTGCTGCTGCTGCTACTGCTGCTGCCTTGTCCTCTTGCAGAGCTCTGTAGAAGCAAATGCACTTGCCTTCAGTGGCCGGGTTGAAGAGAGCACGACGGCAGGATGCAGCGGAGCAGGGAAGTACAGAGCGCAGCGGTGAGATCGATGTTGCTTACGTGCAGAAGGCGCAGGTGCAGGCTTCTACAGCCGTTCTCCAGGAGAGCAGCTGCTGGAGGTCGACGACGGTAGCTGCGAGGCTGAAAACAAGGCATAGGACGTCTGTCTTAGAAGAAAGGCACAGGGGCCACAGTGTGATGGGCGCCTTTTGAAGGCTGCTTGGAGAAGGGACACTTTCGGAGAGCCTTCTGCGTTGACCTGTGCTCCGGGCTGAGCTCTAGCTGCAGGGACTCTGAAAGGCTGAAAGACTAGGAAAGTGCTTGTGTCCACGCTGGGGATTGAGCACGATGCTTTTTGGAGCAGCGAGAACACTGTCAGCCCACGGCGCTTGTGAAGGAGCCTTTACCAGACTTCTGCAATTGGGTGCACTGCACACGCAAGCCCGGTGCTCTCCGGCTTCTTGCTTCGCCTTCCGTTGTCTGGACACAAGAGAAGCCCAGCCACGGCATCCTACTCGGCCGCTTGTCGGCGTGTGTACTGCCCGCATACGCACGGGTGCTGTGCTCGGCTTCCCCTCAGCTCCAGAAGGTGCGATTCGTCCGAGCTTGCGAGACGAGCGTGGCTGCCACTCTCCTGCCTGCAGAATTCGCCTTACAGCCTCGGGAAGGAGGATGCTGCACGGCACTTAGTTGTGCTGCTGCTGCTGCTGCTGCTGCTGCTGCCTTGTCCTCTTGCAGAGCTCTGTAGAAGCAAATGCACTTGCCTTCAGTGGCCGGGTTGAAGAGAGCACGACGGCAGGATGCAGCGGAGCAGGGAAGTACAGAGCGCAGCGGTGAGATCGATGTTGCTTACGTGCAGAAGGCGCAGGTGCAGGCTTCTACAGCCGTTCTCCGGGAGAGCAGCTGCTGGAGGTCGACGACGGTAGCTGCGAGGCTGAAAACAAGGCATAGGACGTCTGTCTTAGAAGAAAGGCACAGGGGCCACAGTGTGATGGGCGCCTTTTGAAGGCTGCTTGGAGAAGGGACACTTTCGGAGAGCCTTCTGCGTTGACCTGTGCTCCGGGCTGAGCTCTAGCTGCAGGGACTCTGAAAGGCTGAAAGACTAGGAAAGTGCTTGTGTCCACGCTGGGGATTGAGCACGATGCTTTTTGGAGCAGCGAGAACACTGTCAGCCCACGGCGCTTGTGAAGGAGCCTTTACCAGACTTCTGCAATTGGGTGCACTGCACACGCAAGCCCGGTGCTCTCCGGCTTCTTGCTTCGCCTTCCGTTGTCTGGACACAAGAGAAGCCCAGCCACGGCATCCTACTCGGCCGCTTGTCGGCGTGTGTACTGCCCGCATACGCACGGGTGCTGTGCTCGGCTTCCCCTCAGCTCCAGAAGGTGCGATTCGTCCGAGCTTGCGAGACGAGCGTGGCTGCCACTCTCCTGCCTGCAGAATTCGCCTTACAGCCTCGGGAAGGAGGATGCTGCACGGCACTTAGTTGTGCTGCTGCTGCTGCTGCTGCTGCTGCTGCTGCTGCTGCTGCTGCCTTGTCCTCTTGCAGAGCTCTGTAGGAGCAAATGCACTTGCCTTCAGTGGCCGGGTTGAAGAGAGCACGACGGCAGGATGCAGCGGAGCAGGGAAGTACAGAGCGCAGCGGTGAGATCGATGTTGCTTACGTGCAGAAGGCGCAGGTGCAGGCTTCTACAGCCGTTCTCCAGGAGAGCAGCTGCTGGAGGTCGACGACGGTAGCTGCGAGGCTGAAAACAAGGCATAGGACGTCTGTCTTAGAAGAAAGGCACAGGGGCCACAGTGTGATGGGCGCCTTTTGAAGGCTGCTTGGAGAAGGGACACTTTCGGAGAGCCTTCTGCGTTGACCTGTGCTCCGGGCTGAGCTCTAGCTGCAGGGACTCTGAAAGGCTGAAAGACTAGGAAAGTGCTTGTGTCCACGCTGGGGATTGAGCACGATGCTTTTTGGAGCAGCGAGAACACTGTCAGCCCACGGCGCTTGTGAAGGAGCCTTTACCAGACTTCTGCAATTGGGTGCACTGCACACGCAAGCCCGGTGCTCTCCGGCTTCTTGCTTCGCCTTCCGTTGTCTGGACACAAGAGAAGCCCAGCCACGGCATCCTACTCGGCCGCTTGTCGGCGTGTGTACAGCCCGCATACGCACGGGTGCTGTGCTCGGCTTCCCCTCAGCTCCAGAAGGTGCGATTCGTCCGAGCTTGCGAGACGAGCGTGGCTGCCACTCTCCTGCCTGCAGAATTCGCCTTACAGCCTCGGGAAGGAGGATGCTGCACGGCACTTAGTTGTGCTGCTGCTGCTGCTGCTGCTGCTGCTGCTGCTGCTGCTGCCTTGTCCTCTTGCAGAGCTCTGTAGAAGCAAATGCACTTGCCTTCAGTGGCCGGGTTGAAGAGAGCACGACGGCAGGATGCAGCGGAGCAGGGAAGTACAGAGCGCAGCGGTGAGATCGATGTTGCTTACGTGCAGAAGGCGCAGGTGCAGGCTTCTACAGCCGTTCTCCAGGAGAGCAGCTGCTGGAGGTCGACGACGGTAGCTGCGAGGCTGAAAACAAGGCATAGGACGTCTGTCTTAGAAGAAAGGCACAGGGGCCACAGTGTGATGGGCGCCTTTTGAAGGCTGCTTGGAGAAGGGACACTTTCGGAGAGCCTTCTGCGTTGACCTGTGCTCCGGGCTGAGCTCTAGCTGCAGGGACTCTGAAAGGCTGAAAGACTAGGAAAGTGCTTGTGTCCACGCTGGGGATTGAGCACGATGCTTTTTGGAGCAGCGAGAACACTGTCAGCCCACGGCGCTTGTGAAGGAGCCTTTACCAGACTTCTGCAATTGGGTGCACTGCACACGCAAGCCCGGTGCTCTCCGGCTTCTTGCTTCGCCTTCCGTTGTCTGGACACAAGAGAAGCCCAGCCACGGCATCCTACTCGGCCGCTTGTCGGCGTGTGTACTGCCCGCATACGCACGGGTGCTGTGCTCGGCTTCCCCTCAGCTCCAGAAGGTGCGATTCGTCCGAGCTTGCGAGACGAGCGTGGCTGCCACTCTCCTGCCTGCAGAATTCGCCTTACAGCCTCGGGAAGGAGGATGCTGCACGGCACTTAGTTGTGCTGCTGCTGCTGCTGCTGCTGCTGCTGCTGCCTTGTCCTCTTGCAGAGCTCTGTAGGAGCAAATGCACTTGCCTTCAGTGGCCGGGTTGAAGAGAGCACGACGGCAGGATGCAGCGGAGCAGGGAAGTACAGAGCGCAGCGGTGAGATCGATGTTGCTTACGTGCAGAAGGCGCAGGTGCAGGCTTCTACAGCCGTTCTCCAGGAGAGCAGCTGCTGGAGGTCGACGACGGTAGCTGCGAGGCTGAAAACAAGGCATAGGACGTCTGTCTTAGAAGAAAGGCACAGGGGCCACAGTGTGATGGGCGCCTTTTGAAGGCTGCTTGGAGAAGGGACACTTTCGGAGAGCCTTCTGCGTTGACCTGTGCTCCGGGCTGAGCTCTAGCTGCAGGGACTCTGAAAGGCTGAAAGACTAGGAAAGTGCTTGTGTCCACGCTGGGGATTGAGCACGATGCTTTTTGGAGCAGCGAGAACACTGTCAGCCCACGGCGCTTGTGAAGGAGCCTTTACCAGACTTCTGCAATTGGGTGCACTGCACACGCAAGCCCGGTGCTCTCCGGCTTCTTGCTTCGCCTTCCGTTGTCTGGACACAAGAGAAGCCCAGCCACGGCATCCTACTCGGCCGCTTGTCGGCGTGTGTACTGCCCGCATACGCACGGGTGCTGTGCTCGGCTTCCCCTCAGCTCCAGAAGGTGCGATTCGTCCGAGCTTGCGAGACGAGCGTGGCTGCCACTCTCCTGCCTGCAGAATTCGCCTTACAGCCTCGGGAAGGAGGATGCTGCACGGCACTTAGTTGTGCTGCTGCTGCTGCTGCTGCTGCCTTGTCCTCTTGCAGAGCTCTGTAGAAGCAAATGCACTTGCCTTCAGTGGCCGGGTTGAAGAGAGCACGACGGCAGGATGCAGCGGAGCAGGGAAGTACAGAGCGCAGCGGTGAGATCGATGTTGCTTACGTGCAGAAGGCGCAGGTGCAGGCTTCTACAGCCGTTCTCCAGGAGAGCAGCTGCTGGAGGTCGACGACGGTAGCTGCGAGGCTGAAAACAAGGCATAGGACGTCTGTCTTAGAAGAAAGGCACAGGGGCCACAGTGTGATGGGCGCCTTTTGAAGGCTGCTTGGAGAAGGGACACTTTCGGAGAGCCTTCTGCGTTGACCTGTGCTCCGGGCTGAGCTCTAGCTGCAGGGACTCTGAAAGGCTGAAAGACTAGGAAAGTGCTTGTGTCCACGCTGGGGATTGAGCACGATGCTTTTTGGAGCAGCGAGAACACTGTCAGCCCACGGCGCTTGTGAAGGAGCCTTTACCAGACTTCTGCAATTGGGTGCACTGCACACGCAAGCCCGGTGCTCTCCGGCTTCTTGCTTCGCCTTCCGTTGTCTGGACACAAGAGAAGCCCAGCCACGGCATCCTACTCGGCCGCTTGTCGGCGTGTGTACTGCCCGCATACGCACGGGTGCTGTGCTCGGCTTCCCCTCAGCTCCAGAAGGTGCGATTCGTCCGAGCTTGCGAGACGAGCGTGGCTGCCACTCTCCTGCCTGCAGAATTCGCCTTACAGCCTCGGGAAGGAGGATGCTGCACGGCACTTAGTTGTGCTGCTGCTGCTGCTGCTGCTGCTGCTGCTGCCTTGTCCTCTTGCAGAGCTCTGTAGGAGCAAATGCACTTGCCTTCAGTGGCCGGGTTGAAGAGAGCACGACGGCAGGATGCAGCGGAGCAGGGAAGTACAGAGCGCAGCGGTGAGATCGATGTTGCTTACGTGCAGAAGGCGCAGGTGCAGGCTTCTACAGCCGTTCTCCAGGAGAGCAGCTGCTGGAGGTCGACGACGGTAGCTGCGAGGCTGAAAACAAGGCATAGGACGTCTGTCTTAGAAGAAAGGCACAGGGGCCACAGTGTGATGGGCGCCTTTTGAAGGCTGCTTGGAGAAGGGACACTTTCGGAGAGCCTTCTGCGTTGACCTGTGCTCCGGGCTGAGCTCTAGCTGCAGGGACTCTGAAAGGCTGAAAGACTAGGAAAGTGCTTGTGTCCACGCTGGGGATTGAGCACGATGCTTTTTGGAGCAGCGAGAACACTGTCAGCCCACGGCGCTTGTGAAGGAGCCTTTACCAGACTTCTGCAATTGGGTGCACTGCACACGCAAGCCCGGTGCTCTCCGGCTTCTTGCTTCGCCTTCCGTTGTCTGGACACAAGAGAAGCCCAGCCACGGCATCCTACTCGGCCGCTTGTCGGCGTGTGTACTGCCCGCATACGCACGGGTGCTGTGCTCGGCTTCCCCTCAGCTCCAGAAGGTGCGATTCGTCCGAGCTTGCGAGACGAGCGTGGCTGCCACTCTCCTGCCTGCAGAATTCGCCTTACAGCCTCGGGAAGGAGGATGCTGCACGGCACTTAGTTGTGCTGCTGCTGCTGCTGCTGCTGCTGCTGCTGCTGCTGCTGCTGCCTTGTCCTCTTGCAGAGCTCTGTAGGAGCAAATGCACTTGCCTTCAGTGGCCGGGTTGAAGAGAGCACGACGGCAGGATGCAGCGGAGCAGGGAAGTACAGAGCGCAGCGGTGAGATCGATGTTGCTTACGTGCAGAAGGCGCAGGTGCAGGCTTCTACAGCCGTTCTCCAGGAGAGCAGCTGCTGGAGGTCGACGACGGTAGCTGCGAGGCTGAAAACAAGGCATAGGACGTCTGTCTTAGAAGAAAGGCACAGGGGCCACAGTGTGATGGGCGCCTTTTGAAGGCTGCTTGGAGAAGGGACACTTTCGGAGAGCCTTCTGCGTTGACCTGTGCTCCGGGCTGAGCTCTAGCTGCAGGGACTCTGAAAGGCTGAAAGACTAGGAAAGTGCTTGTGTCCACGCTGGGGATTGAGCACGATGCTTTTTGGAGCAGCGAGAACACTGTCAGCCCACGGCGCTTGTGAAGGAGCCTTTACCAGACTTCTGCAATTGGGTGCACTGCACACGCAAGCCCGGTGCTCTCCGGCTTCTTGCTTCGCCTTCCGTTGTCTGGACACAAGAGAAGCCCAGCCACGGCATCCTACTCGGCCGCTTGTCGGCGTGTGTACTGCCCGCATACGCACGGGTGCTGTGCTCGGCTTCCCCTCAGCTCCAGAAGGTGCGATTCGTCCGAGCTTGCGAGACGAGCGTGGCTGCCACTCTCCTGCCTGCAGAATTCGCCTTACAGCCTCGGGAAGGAGGATGCTGCACGGCACTTAGTTGTGCTGCTGCTGCTGCTGCTGCTGCCTTGTCCTCTTGCAGAGCTCTGTAGAAGCAAATGCACTTGCCTTCAGTGGCCGGGTTGAAGAGAGCACGACGGCAGGATGCAGCGGAGCAGGGAAGTACAGAGCGCAGCGGTGAGATCGATGTTGCTTACGTGCAGAAGGCGCAGGTGCAGGCTTCTACAGCCGTTCTCCAGGAGAGCAGCTGCTGGAGGTCGACGACGGTAGCTGCGAGGCTGAAAACAAGGCATAGGACGTCTGTCTTAGAAGAAAGGCACAGGGGCCACAGTGTGATGGGCGCCTTTTGAAGGCTGCTTGGAGAAGGGACACTTTCGGAGAGCCTTCTGCGTTGACCTGTGCTCCGGGCTGAGCTCTAGCTGCAGGGACTCTGAAAGGCTGAAAGACTAGGAAAGTGCTTGTGTCCACGCTGGGGATTGAGCACGATGCTTTTTGGAGCAGCGAGAACACTGTCAGCCCACGGCGCTTGTGAAGGAGCCTTTACCAGACTTCTGCAATTGGGTGCACTGCACACGCAAGCCCGGTGCTCTCCGGCTTCTTGCTTCGCCTTCCGTTGTCTGGACACAAGAGAAGCCCAGCCACGGCATCCTACTCGGCCGCTTGTCGGCGTGTGTACTGCCCGCATACGCACGGGTGCTGTGCTCGGCTTCCCCTCAGCTCCAGAAGGTGCGATTCGTCCGAGCTTGCGAGACGAGCGTGGCTGCCACTCTCCTGCCTGCAGAATTCGCCTTACAGCCTCGGGAAGGAGGATGCTGCACGGCACTTAGTTGTGCTGCTGCTGCTGCTGCTGCTGCTGCTGCTGCCTTGTCCTCTTGCAGAGCTCTGTAGGAGCAAATGCACTTGCCTTCAGTGGCCGGGTTGAAGAGAGCACGACGGCAGGATGCAGCGGAGCAGGGAAGTACAGAGCGCAGCGGTGAGATCGATGTTGCTTACGTGCAGAAGGCGCAGGTGCAGGCTTCTACAGCCGTTCTCCAGGAGAGCAGCTGCTGGAGGTCGACGACGGTAGCTGCGAGGCTGAAAACAAGGCATAGGACGTCTGTCTTAGAAGAAAGGCACAGGGGCCACAGTGTGATGGGCGCCTTTTGAAGGCTGCTTGGAGAAGGGACACTTTCGGAGAGCCTTCTGCGTTGACCTGTGCTCCGGGCTGAGCTCTAGCTGCAGGGACTCTGAAAGGCTGAAAGACTAGGAAAGTGCTTGTGTCCACGCTGGGGATTGAGCACGATGCTTTTTGGAGCAGCGAGAACACTGTCAGCCCACGGCGCTTGTGAAGGAGCCTTTACCAGACTTCTGCAATTGGGTGCACTGCACACGCAAGCCCGGTGCTCTCCGGCTTCTTGCTTCGCCTTCCGTTGTCTGGACACAAGAGAAGCCCAGCCACGGCATCCTACTCGGCCGCTTGTCGGCGTGTGTACTGCCCGCATACGCACGGGTGCTGTGCTCGGCTTCCCCTCAGCTCCAGAAGGTGCGATTCGTCCGAGCTTGCGAGACGAGCGTGGCTGCCACTCTCCTGCCTGCAGAATTCGCCTTACAGCCTCGGGAAGGAGGATGCTGCACGGCACTTAGTTGTGCTGCTGCTGCTGCTGCTGCTGCCTTGTCCTCTTGCAGAGCTCTGTAGAAGCAAATGCACTTGCCTTCAGTGGCCGGGTTGAAGAGAGCACGACGGCAGGATGCAGCGGAGCAGGGAAGTACAGAGCGCAGCGGTGAGATCGATGTTGCTTACGTGCAGAAGGCGCAGGTGCAGGCTTCTACAGCCGTTCTCCAGGAGAGCAGCTGCTGGAGGTCGACGACGGTAGCTGCGAGGCTGAAAACAAGGCATAGGACGTCTGTCTTAGAAGAAAGGCACAGGGGCCACAGTGTGATGGGCGCCTTTTGAAGGCTGCTTGGAGAAGGGACACTTTCGGAGAGCCTTCTGCGTTGACCTGTGCTCCGGGCTGAGCTCTAGCTGCAGGGACTCTGAAAGGCTGAAAGACTAGGAAAGTGCTTGTGTCCACGCTGGGGATTGAGCACGATGCTTTTTGGAGCAGCGAGAACACTGTCAGCCCACGGCGCTTGTGAAGGAGCCTTTACCAGACTTCTGCAATTGGGTGCACTGCACACGCAAGCCCGGTGCTCTCCGGCTTCTTGCTTCGCCTTCCGTTGTCTGGACACAAGAGAAGCCCAGCCACGGCATCCTACTCGGCCGCTTGTCGGCGTGTGTACTGCCCGCATACGCACGGGTGCTGTGCTCGGCTTCCCCTCAGCTCCAGAAGGTGCGATTCGTCCGAGCTTGCGAGACGAGCGTGGCTGCCACTCTCCTGCCTGCAGAATTCGCCTTACAGCCTCGGGAAGGAGGATGCTGCACGGCACTTAGTTGTGCTGCTGCTGCTGCTGCTGCTGCCTTGTCCTCTTGCAGAGCTCTGTAGAAGCAAATGCACTTGCCTTCAGTGGCCGGGTTGAAGAGAGCACGACGGCAGGATGCAGCGGAGCAGGGAAGTACAGAGCGCAGCGGTGAGATCGATGTTGCTTACGTGCAGAAGGCGCAGGTGCAGGCTTCTACAGCCGTTCTCCAGGAGAGCAGCTGCTGGAGGTCGACGACGGTAGCTGCGAGGCTGAAAACAAGGCATAGGACGTCTGTCTTAGAAGAAAGGCACAGGGGCCACAGTGTGATGGGCGCCTTTTGAAGGCTGCTTGGAGAAGGGACACTTTCGGAGAGCCTTCTGCGTTGACCTGTGCTCCGGGCTGAGCTCTAGCTGCAGGGACTCTGAAAGGCTGAAAGACTAGGAAAGTGCTTGTGTCCACGCTGGGGATTGAGCACGATGCTTTTTGGAGCAGCGAGAACACTGTCAGCCCACGGCGCTTGTGAAGGAGCCTTTACCAGACTTCTGCAATTGGGTGCACTGCACACGCAAGCCCGGTGCTCTCCGGCTTCTTGCTTCGCCTTCCGTTGTCTGGACACAAGAGAAGCCCAGCCACGGCATCCTACTCGGCCGCTTGTCGGCGTGTGTACTGCCCGCATACGCACGGGTGCTGTGCTCGGCTTCCCCTCAGCTCCAGAAGGTGCGATTCGTCCGAGCTTGCGAGACGAGCGTGGCTGCCACTCTCCTGCCTGCAGAATTCGCCTTACAGCCTCGGGAAGGAGGATGCTGCACGGCACTTAGTTGTGCTGCTGCTGCTGCTGCTGCTGCTGCTGCTGCTGCTGCTGCTGCTGCTGCTGCTGCTGCCTTGTCCTCTTGCAGAGCTCTGTAGAAGCAAATGCACTTGCCTTCAGTGGCCGGGTTGAAGAGAGCACGACGGCAGGATGCAGCGGAGCAGGGAAGTACAGAGCGCAGCGGTGAGATCGATGTTGCTTACGTGCAGAAGGCGCAGGTGCAGGCTTCTACAGCCGTTCTCCAGGAGAGCAGCTGCTGGAGGTCGACGACGGTAGCTGCGAGGCTGAAAACAAGGCATAGGACGTCTGTCTTAGAAGAAAGGCACAGGGGCCACAGTGTGATGGGCGCCTTTTGAAGGCTGCTTGGAGAAGGGACACTTTCGGAGAGCCTTCTGCGTTGACCTGTGCTCCGGGCTGAGCTCTAGCTGCAGGGACTCTGAAAGGCTGAAAGACTAGGAAAGTGCTTGTGTCCACGCTGGGGATTGAGCACGATGCTTTTTGGAGCAGCGAGAACACTGTCAGCCCACGGCGCTTGTGAAGGAGCCTTTACCAGACTTCTGCAATTGGGTGCACTGCACACGCAAGCCCGGTGCTCTCCGGCTTCTTGCTTCGCCTTCCGTTGTCTGGACACAAGAGAAGCCCAGCCACGGCATCCTACTCGGCCGCTTGTCGGCGTGTGTACTGCCCGCATACGCACGGGTGCTGTGCTCGGCTTCCCCTCAGCTCCAGAAGGTGCGATTCGTCCGAGCTTGCGAGACGAGCGTGGCTGCCACTCTCCTGCCTGCAGAATTCGCCTTACAGCCTCGGGAAGGAGGATGCTGCACGGCACTTAGTTGTGCTGCTGCTGCTGCTGCTGCTGCTGCTGCTGCCTTGTCCTCTTGCAGAGCTCTGTAGGAGCAAATGCACTTGCCTTCAGTGGCCGGGTTGAAGAGAGCACGACGGCAGGATGCAGCGGAGCAGGGAAGTACAGAGCGCAGCGGTGAGATCGATGTTGCTTACGTGCAGAAGGCGCAGGTGCAGGCTTCTACAGCCGTTCTCCAGGAGAGCAGCTGCTGGAGGTCGACGACGGTAGCTGCGAGGCTGAAAACAAGGCATAGGACGTCTGTCTTAGAAGAAAGGCACAGGGGCCACAGTGTGATGGGCGCCTTTTGAAGGCTGCTTGGAGAAGGGACACTTTCGGAGAGCCTTCTGCGTTGACCTGTGCTCCGGGCTGAGCTCTAGCTGCAGGGACTCTGAAAGGCTGAAAGACTAGGAAAGTGCTTGTGTCCACGCTGGGGATTGAGCACGATGCTTTTTGGAGCAGCGAGAACACTGTCAGCCCACGGCGCTTGTGAAGGAGCCTTTACCAGACTTCTGCAATTGGGTGCACTGCACACGCAAGCCCGGTGCTCTCCGGCTTCTTGCTTCGCCTTCCGTTGTCTGGACACAAGAGAAGCCCAGCCACGGCATCCTACTCGGCCGCTTGTCGGCGTGTGTACTGCCCGCATACGCACGGGTGCTGTGCTCGGCTTCCCCTCAGCTCCAGAAGGTGCGATTCGTCCGAGCTTGCGAGACGAGCGTGGCTGCCACTCTCCTGCCTGCAGAATTCGCCTTACAGCCTCGGGAAGGAGGATGCTGCACGGCACTTAGTTGTGCTGCTGCTGCTGCTGCTGCTGCCTTGTCCTCTTGCAGAGCTCTGTAGAAGCAAATGCACTTGCCTTCAGTGGCCGGGTTGAAGAGAGCACGACGGCAGGATGCAGCGGAGCAGGGAAGTACAGAGCGCAGCGGTGAGATCGATGTTGCTTACGTGCAGAAGGCGCAGGTGCAGGCTTCTACAGCCGTTCTCCAGGAGAGCAGCTGCTGGAGGTCGACGACGGTAGCTGCGAGGCTGAAAACAAGGCATAGGACGTCTGTCTTAGAAGAAAGGCACAGGGGCCACAGTGTGATGGGCGCCTTTTGAAGGCTGCTTGGAGAAGGGACACTTTCGGAGAGCCTTCTGCGTTGACCTGTGCTCCGGGCTGAGCTCTAGCTGCAGGGACTCTGAAAGGCTGAAAGACTAGGAAAGTGCTTGTGTCCACGCTGGGGATTGAGCACGATGCTTTTTGGAGCAGCGAGAACACTGTCAGCCCACGGCGCTTGTGAAGGAGCCTTTACCAGACTTCTGCAATTGGGTGCACTGCACACGCAAGCCCGGTGCTCTCCGGCTTCTTGCTTCGCCTTCCGTTGTCTGGACACAAGAGAAGCCCAGCCACGGCATCCTACTCGGCCGCTTGTCGGCGTGTGTACTGCCCGCATACGCACGGGTGCTGTGCTCGGCTTCCCCTCAGCTCCAGAAGGTGCGATTCGTCCGAGCTTGCGAGACGAGCGTGGCTGCCACTCTCCTGCCTGCAGAATTCGCCTTACAGCCTCGGGAAGGAGGATGCTGCACGGCACTTAGTTGTGCTGCTGCTGCTGCTGCTGCTGCTGCTGCTGCTGCTGCTGCTGCCTTGTCCTCTTGCAGAGCTCTGTAGAAGCAAATGCACTTGCCTTCAGTGGCCGGGTTGAAGAGAGCACGACGGCAGGATGCAGCGGAGCAGGGAAGTACAGAGCGCAGCGGTGAGATCGATGTTGCTTACGTGCAGAAGGCGCAGGTGCAGGCTTAGGCTTCTACAGCCGTTCTCCAGGAGAGCAGCTGCTGGAGGTCGACGACGGTAGCTGCGAGGCTGAAAACAAGGCATAGGACGTCTGTCTTAGAAGAAAGGCACAGGGGCCACAGTGTGATGGGCGCCTTTTGAAGGCTGCTTGGAGAAGGGACACTTTCGGAGAGCCTTCTGCGTTGACCTGTGCTCCGGGCTGAGCTCTAGCTGCAGGGACTCTGAAAGGCTGAAAGACTAGGAAAGTGCTTGTGTCCACGCTGGGGATTGAGCACGATGCTTTTTGGAGCAGCGAGAACACTGTCAGCCCACGGCGCTTGTGAAGGAGCCTTTACCAGACTTCTGCAATTGGGTGCACTGCACACGCAAGCCCGGTGCTCTCCGGCTTCTTGCTTCGCCTTCCGTTGTCTGGACACAAGAGAAGCCCAGCCACGGCATCCTACTCGGCCGCTTGTCGGCGTGTGTACTGCCCGCATACGCACGGGTGCTGTGCTCGGCTTCCCCTCAGCTCCAGAAGGTGCGATTCGTCCGAGCTTGCGAGACGAGCGTGGCTGCCACTCTCCTGCCTGCAGAATTCGCCTTACAGCCTCGGGAAGGAGGATGCTGCACGGCACTTAGTTGTGCTGCTGCTGCTGCTGCTGCTGCTGCTGCTGCTGCTGCTGCTGCCTTGTCCTCTTGCAGAGCTCTGTAGAAGCAAATGCACTTGCCTTCAGTGGCCGGGTTGAAGAGAGCACGACGGCAGGATGCAGCGGAGCAGGGAAGTACAGAGCGCAGCGGTGAGATCGATGTTGCTTACGTGCAGAAGGCGCAGGTGCAGGCTTCTACAGCCGTTCTCCAGGAGAGCAGCTGCTGGAGGTCGACGACGGTAGCTGCGAGGCTGAAAACAAGGCATAGGACGTCTGTCTTAGAAGAAAGGCACAGGGGCCACAGTGTGATGGGCGCCTTTTGAAGGCTGCTTGGAGAAGGGACACTTTCGGAGAGCCTTCTGCGTTGACCTGTGCTCCGGGCTGAGCTCTAGCTGCAGGGACTCTGAAAGGCTGAAAGACTAGGAAAGTGCTTGTGTCCACGCTGGGGATTGAGCACGATGCTTTTTGGAGCAGCGAGAACACTGTCAGCCCACGGCGCTTGTGAAGGAGCCTTTACCAGACTTCTGCAATTGGGTGCACTGCACACGCAAGCCCGGTGCTCTCCGGCTTCTTGCTTCGCCTTCCGTTGTCTGGACACAAGAGAAGCCCAGCCACGGCATCCTACTCGGCCGCTTGTCGGCGTGTGTACTGCCCGCATACGCACGGGTGCTGTGCTCGGCTTCCCCTCAGCTCCAGAAGGTGCGATTCGTCCGAGCTTGCGAGACGAGCGTGGCTGCCACTCTCCTGCCTGCAGAATTCGCCTTACAGCCTCGGGAAGGAGGATGCTGCACGGCACTTAGTGTGTGTGCTGCTGCTGCTGCTGCTGCTGCTGCTGCTGCTGCTGCTGCTGCCTTGTCCTCTTGCAGAGCTCTGTAGAAGCAAATGCACTTGCCTTCAGTGGCCGGGTTGAAGAGAGCACGACGGCAGGATGCAGCGGAGCAGGGAAGTACAGAGCGCAGCGGTGAGATCGATGTTGCTTACGTGCAGAAGGCGCAGGTGCAGGCTTCTACAGCCGTTCTCCAGGAGAGCAGCTGCTGGAGGTCGACGACGGTAGCTGCGAGGCTGAAAACAAGGCATAGGACGTCTGTCTTAGAAGAAAGGCACAGGGGCCACAGTGTGATGGGCGCCTTTTGAAGGCTGCTTGGAGAAGGGACACTTTCGGAGAGCCTTCTGCGTTGACCTGTGCTCCGGGCTGAGCTCTAGCTGCAGGGACTCTGAAAGGCTGAAAGACTAGGAAAGTGCTTGTGTCCACGCTGGGGATTGAGCACGATGCTTTTTGGAGCAGCGAGAACACTGTCAGCCCACGGCGCTTGTGAAGGAGCCTTTACCAGACTTCTGCAATTGGGTGCACTGCACACGCAAGCCCGGTGCTCTCCGGCTTCTTGCTTCGCCTTCCGTTGTCTGGACACAAGAGAAGCCCAGCCACGGCATCCTACTCGGCCGCTTGTCGGCGTGTGTACTGCCCGCATACGCACGGGTGCTGTGCTCGGCTTCCCCTCAGCTCCAGAAGGTGCGATTCGTCCGAGCTTGCGAGACGAGCGTGGCTGCCACTCTCCTGCCTGCAGAATTCGCCTTACAGCCTCGGGAAGGAGGATGCTGCACGGCACTTAGTTGTGCTGCTGCTGCTGCTGCTGCTGCCTTGTCCTCTTGCAGAGCTCTGTAGAAGCAAATGCACTTGCCTTCAGTGGCCGGGTTGAAGAGAGCACGACGGCAGGATGCAGCGGAGCAGGGAAGTACAGAGCGCAGCGGTGAGATCGATGTTGCTTACGTGCAGAAGGCGCAGGTGCAGGCTTCTACAGCCGTTCTCCAGGAGAGCAGCTGCTGGAGGTCGACGACGGTAGCTGCGAGGCTGAAAACAAGGCATAGGACGTCTGTCTTAGAAGAAAGGCACAGGGGCCACAGTGTGATGGGCGCCTTTTGAAGGCTGCTTGGAGAAGGGACACTTTCGGAGAGCCTTCTGCGTTGACCTGTGCTCCGGGCTGAGCTCTAGCTGCAGGGACTCTGAAAGGCTGAAAGACTAGGAAAGTGCTTGTGTCCACGCTGGGGATTGAGCACGATGCTTTTTGGAGCAGCGAGAACACTGTCAGCCCACGGCGCTTGTGAAGGAGCCTTTACCAGACTTCTGCAATTGGGTGCACTGCACACGCAAGCCCGGTGCTCTCCGGCTTCTTGCTTCGCCTTCCGTTGTCTGGACACAAGAGAAGCCCAGCCACGGCATCCTACTCGGCCGCTTGTCGGCGTGTGTACTGCCCGCATACGCACGGGTGCTGTGCTCGGCTTCCCCTCAGCTCCAGAAGGTGCGATTCGTCCGAGCTTGCGAGACGAGCGTGGCTGCCACTCTCCTGCCTGCAGAATTCGCCTTACAGCCTCGGGAAGGAGGATGCTGCACGGCACTTAGTTGTGCTGCTGCTGCTGCTGCTGCTGCTGCTGCTGCTGCTGCTGCTGCCTTGTCCTCTTGCAGAGCTCTGTAGAAGCAAATGCACTTGCCTTCAGTGGCCGGGTTGAAGAGAGCACGACGGCAGGATGCAGCGGAGCAGGGAAGTACAGAGCGCAGCGGTGAGATCGATGTTGCTTACGTGCAGAAGGCGCAGGTGCAGGCTTCTACAGCCGTTCTCCAGGAGAGCAGCTGCTGGAGGTCGACGACGGTAGCTGCGAGGCTGAAAACAAGGCATAGGACGTCTGTCTTAGAAGAAAGGCACAGGGGCCACAGTGTGATGGGCGCCTTTTGAAGGCTGCTTGGAGAAGGGACACTTTCGGAGAGCCTTCTGCGTTGACCTGTGCTCCGGGCTGAGCTCTAGCTGCAGGGACTCTGAAAGGCTGAAAGACTAGGAAAGTGCTTGTGTCCACGCTGGGGATTGAGCACGATGCTTTTTGGAGCAGCGAGAACACTGTCAGCCCACGGCGCTTGTGAAGGAGCCTTTACCAGACTTCTGCAATTGGGTGCACTGCACACGCAAGCCCGGTGCTCTCCGGCTTCTTGCTTCGCCTTCCGTTGTCTGGACACAAGAGAAGCCCAGCCACGGCATCCTACTCGGCCGCTTGTCGGCGTGTGTACTGCCCGCATACGCACGGGTGCTGTGCTCGGCTTCCCCTCAGCTCCAGAAGGTGCGATTCGTCCGAGCTTGCGAGACGAGCGTGGCTGCCACTCTCCTGCCTGCAGAATTCGCCTTACAGCCTCGGGAAGGAGGATGCTGCACGGCACTTAGTTGTGCTGCTGCTGCTGCTGCTGCTGCTGCTGCTGCTGCTGCTGCTGCCTTGTCCTCTTGCAGAGCTCTGTAGAAGCAAATGCACTTGCCTTCAGTGGCCGGGTTGAAGAGAGCACGACGGCAGGATGCAGCGGAGCAGGGAAGTACAGAGCGCAGCGGTGAGATCGATGTTGCTTACGTGCAGAAGGCGCAGGTGCAGGCTTCTACAGCCGTTCTCCAGGAGAGCAGCTGCTGGAGGTCGACGACGGTAGCTGCGAGGCTGAAAACAAGGCATAGGACGTCTGTCTTAGAAGAAAGGCACAGGGGCCACAGTGTGATGGGCGCCTTTTGAAGGCTGCTTGGAGAAGGGACACTTTCGGAGAGCCTTCTGCGTTGACCTGTGCTCCGGGCTGAGCTCTAGCTGCAGGGACTCTGAAAGGCTGAAAGACTAGGAAAGTGCTTGTGTCCACGCTGGGGATTGAGCACGATGCTTTTTGGAGCAGCGAGAACACTGTCAGCCCACGGCGCTTGTGAAGGAGCCTTTACCAGACTTCTGCAATTGGGTGCACTGCACACGCAAGCCCGGTGCTCTCCGGCTTCTTGCTTCGCCTTCCGTTGTCTGGACACAAGAGAAGCCCAGCCACGGCATCCTACTCGGCCGCTTGTCGGCGTGTGTACTGCCCGCATACGCACGGGTGCTGTGCTCGGCTTCCCCTCAGCTCCAGAAGGTGCGATTCGTCCGAGCTTGCGAGACGAGCGTGGCTGCCACTCTCCTGCCTGCAGAATTCGCCTTACAGCCTCGGGAAGGAGGATGCTGCACGGCACTTAGTTGTGCTGCTGCTGCTGCTGCTGCTGCTGCTGCCTTGTCCTCTTGCAGAGCTCTGTAGAAGCAAATGCACTTGCCTTCAGTGGCCGGGTTGAAGAGAGCACGACGGCAGGATGCAGCGGAGCAGGGAAGTACAGAGCGCAGCGGTGAGATCGATGTTGCTTACGTGCAGAAGGCGCAGGTGCAGGCTTCTACAGCCGTTCTCCAGGAGAGCAGCTGCTGGAGGTCGACGACGGTAGCTGCGAGGCTGAAAACAAGGCATAGGACGTCTGTCTTAGAAGAAAGGCACAGGGGCCACAGTGTGATGGGCGCCTTTTGAAGGCTGCTTGGAGAAGGGACACTTTCGGAGAGCCTTCTGCGTTGACCTGTGCTCCGGGCTGAGCTCTAGCTGCAGGGACTCTGAAAGGCTGAAAGACTAGGAAAGTGCTTGTGTCCACGCTGGGGATTGAGCACGATGCTTTTTGGAGCAGCGAGAACACTGTCAGCCCACGGCGCTTGTGAAGGAGCCTTTACCAGACTTCTGCAATTGGGTGCACTGCACACGCAAGCCCGGTGCTCTCCGGCTTCTTGCTTCGCCTTCCGTTGTCTGGACACAAGAGAAGCCCAGCCACGGCATCCTACTCGGCCGCTTGTCGGCGTGTGTACTGCCCGCATACGCACGGGTGCTGTGCTCGGCTTCCCCTCAGCTCCAGAAGGTGCGATTCGTCCGAGCTTGCGAGACGAGCGTGGCTGCCACTCTCCTGCCTGCAGAATTCGCCTTACAGCCTCGGGAAGGAGGATGCTGCACGGCACTTAGTTGTGCTGCTGCTGCTGCTGCTGCTGCTGCTGCCTTGTCCTCTTGCAGAGCTCTGTAGAAGCAAATGCACTTGCCTTCAGTGGCCGGGTTGAAGAGAGCACGACGGCAGGATGCAGCGGAGCAGGGAAGTACAGAGCGCAGCGGTGAGATCGATGTTGCTTACGTGCAGAAGGCGCAGGTGCAGGCTTCTACAGCCGTTCTCCAGGAGAGCAGCTGCTGGAGGTCGACGACGGTAGCTGCGAGGCTGAAAACAAGGCATAGGACGTCTGTCTTAGAAGAAAGGCACAGGGGCCACAGTGTGATGGGCGCCTTTTGAAGGCTGCTTGGAGAAGGGACACTTTCGGAGAGCCTTCTGCGTTGACCTGTGCTCCGGGCTGAGCTCTAGCTGCAGGGACTCTGAAAGGCTGAAAGACTAGGAAAGTGCTTGTGTCCACGCTGGGGATTGAGCACGATGCTTTTTGGAGCAGCGAGAACACTGTCAGCCCACGGCGCTTGTGAAGGAGCCTTTACCAGACTTCTGCAATTGGGTGCACTGCACACGCAAGCCCGGTGCTCTCCGGCTTCTTGCTTCGCCTTCCGTTGTCTGGACACAAGAGAAGCCCAGCCACGGCATCCTACTCGGCCGCTTGTCGGCGTGTGTACTGCCCGCATACGCACGGGTGCTGTGCTCGGCTTCCCCTCAGCTCCAGAAGGTGCGATTCGTCCGAGCTTGCGAGACGAGCGTGGCTGCCACTCTCCTGCCTGCAGAATTCGCCTTACAGCCTCGGGAAGGAGGATGCTGCACGGCACTTAGTTGTGCTGCTGCTGCTGCTGCTGCTGCTGCTGCTGCCTTGTCCTCTTGCAGAGCTCTGTAGGAGCAAATGCACTTGCCTTCAGTGGCCGGGTTGAAGAGAGCACGACGGCAGGATGCAGCGGAGCAGGGAAGTACAGAGCGCAGCGGTGAGATCGATGTTGCTTACGTGCAGAAGGCGCAGGTGCAGGCTTCTACAGCCGTTCTCCAGGAGAGCAGCTGCTGGAGGTCGACGACGGTAGCTGCGAGGCTGAAAACAAGGCATAGGACGTCTGTCTTAGAAGAAAGGCACAGGGGCCACAGTGTGATGGGCGCCTTTTGAAGGCTGCTTGGAGAAGGGACACTTTCGGAGAGCCTTCTGCGTTGACCTGTGCTCCGGGCTGAGCTCTAGCTGCAGGGACTCTGAAAGGCTGAAAGACTAGGAAAGTGCTTGTGTCCACGCTGGGGATTGAGCACGATGCTTTTTGGAGCAGCGAGAACACTGTCAGCCCACGGCGCTTGTGAAGGAGCCTTTACCAGACTTCTGCAATTGGGTGCACTGCACACGCAAGCCCGGTGCTCTCCGGCTTCTTGCTTCGCCTTCCGTTGTCTGGACACAAGAGAAGCCCAGCCACGGCATCCTACTCGGCCGCTTGTCGGCGTGTGTACTGCCCGCATACGCACGGGTGCTGTGCTCGGCTTCCCCTCAGCTCCAGAAGGTGCGATTCGTCCGAGCTTGCGAGACGAGCGTGGCTGCCACTCTCCTGCCTGCAGAATTCGCCTTACAGCCTCGGGAAGGAGGATGCTGCACGGCACTTAGTTGTGCTGCTGCTGCTGCTGCTGCTGCCTTGTCCTCTTGCAGAGCTCTGTAGAAGCAAATGCACTTGCCTTCAGTGGCCGGGTTGAAGAGAGCACGACGGCAGGATGCAGCGGAGCAGGGAAGTACAGAGCGCAGCGGTGAGATCGATGTTGCTTACGTGCAGAAGGCGCAGGTGCAGGCTTCTACAGCCGTTCTCCAGGAGAGCAGCTGCTGGAGGTCGACGACGGTAGCTGCGAGGCTGAAAACAAGGCATAGGACGTCTGTCTTAGAAGAAAGGCACAGGGGCCACAGTGTGATGGGCGCCTTTTGAAGGCTGCTTGGAGAAGGGACACTTTCGGAGAGCCTTCTGCGTTGACCTGTGCTCCGGGCTGAGCTCTAGCTGCAGGGACTCTGAAAGGCTGAAAGACTAGGAAAGTGCTTGTGTCCACGCTGGGGATTGAGCACGATGCTTTTTGGAGCAGCGAGAACACTGTCAGCCCACGGCGCTTGTGAAGGAGCCTTTACCAGACTTCTGCAATTGGGTGCACTGCACACGCAAGCCCGGTGCTCTCCGGCTTCTTGCTTCGCCTTCCGTTGTCTGGACACAAGAGAAGCCCAGCCACGGCATCCTACTCGGCCGCTTGTCGGCGTGTGTACTGCCCGCATACGCACGGGTGCTGTGCTCGGCTTCCCCTCAGCTCCAGAAGGTGCGATTCGTCCGAGCTTGCGAGACGAGCGTGGCTGCCACTCTCCTGCCTGCAGAATTCGCCTTACAGCCTCGGGAAGGAGGATGCTGCACGGCACTTAGTTGTGCTGCTGCTGCTGCTGCTGCTGCCTTGTCCTCTTGCAGAGCTCTGTAGAAGCAAATGCACTTGCCTTCAGTGGCCGGGTTGAAGAGAGCACGACGGCAGGATGCAGCGGAGCAGGGAAGTACAGAGCGCAGCGGTGAGATCGATGTTGCTTACGTGCAGAAGGCGCAGGTGCAGGCTTCTACAGCCGTTCTCCAGGAGAGCAGCTGCTGGAGGTCGACGACGGTAGCTGCGAGGCTGAAAACAAGGCATAGGACGTCTGTCTTAGAAGAAAGGCACAGGGGCCACAGTGTGATGGGCGCCTTTTGAAGGCTGCTTGGAGAAGGGACACTTTCGGAGAGCCTTCTGCGTTGACCTGTGCTCCGGGCTGAGCTCTAGCTGCAGGGACTCTGAAAGGCTGAAAGACTAGGAAAGTGCTTGTGTCCACGCTGGGGATTGAGCACGATGCTTTTTGGAGCAGCGAGAACACTGTCAGCCCACGGCGCTTGTGAAGGAGCCTTTACCAGACTTCTGCAATTGGGTGCACTGCACACGCAAGCCCGGTGCTCTCCGGCTTCTTGCTTCGCCTTCCGTTGTCTGGACACAAGAGAAGCCCAGCCACGGCATCCTACTCGGCCGCTTGTCGGCGTGTGTACTGCCCGCATACGCACGGGTGCTGTGCTCGGCTTCCCCTCAGCTCCAGAAGGTGCGATTCGTCCGAGCTTGCGAGACGAGCGTGGCTGCCACTCTCCTGCCTGCAGAATTCGCCTTACAGCCTCGGGAAGGAGGATGCTGCACGGCACTTAGTTGTGCTGCTGCTGCTGCTGCTGCTGCCTTGTCCTCTTGCAGAGCTCTGTAGAAGCAAATGCACTTGCCTTCAGTGGCCGGGTTGAAGAGAGCACGACGGCAGGATGCAGCGGAGCAGGGAAGTACAGAGCGCAGCGGTGAGATCGATGTTGCTTACGTGCAGAAGGCGCAGGTGCAGGCTTCTACAGCCGTTCTCCAGGAGAGCAGCTGCTGGAGGTCGACGACGGTAGCTGCGAGGCTGAAAACAAGGCATAGGACGTCTGTCTTAGAAGAAAGGCACAGGGGCCACAGTGTGATGGGCGCCTTTTGAAGGCTGCTTGGAGAAGGGACACTTTCGGAGAGCCTTCTGCGTTGACCTGTGCTCCGGGCTGAGCTCTAGCTGCAGGGACTCTGAAAGGCTGAAAGACTAGGAAAGTGCTTGTGTCCACGCTGGGGATTGAGCACGATGCTTTTTGGAGCAGCGAGAACACTGTCAGCCCACGGCGCTTGTGAAGGAGCCTTTACCAGACTTCTGCAATTGGGTGCACTGCACACGCAAGCCCGGTGCTCTCCGGCTTCTTGCTTCGCCTTCCGTTGTCTGGACACAAGAGAAGCCCAGCCACGGCATCCTACTCGGCCGCTTGTCGGCGTGTGTACTGCCCGCATACGCACGGGTGCTGTGCTCGGCTTCCCCTCAGCTCCAGAAGGTGCGATTCGTCCGAGCTTGCGAGACGAGCGTGGCTGCCACTCTCCTGCCTGCAGAATTCGCCTTACAGCCTCGGGAAGGAGGATGCTGCACGGCACTTAGTTGTGCTGCTGCTGCTGCTGCTGCTGCTGCTGCTGCCTTGTCCTCTTGCAGAGCTCTGTAGGAGCAAATGCACTTGCCTTCAGTGGCCGGGTTGAAGAGAGCACGACGGCAGGATGCAGCGGAGCAGGGAAGTACAGAGCGCAGCGGTGAGATCGATGTTGCTTACGTGCAGAAGGCGCAGGTGCAGGCTTCTACAGCCGTTCTCCAGGAGAGCAGCTGCTGGAGGTCGACGACGGTAGCTGCGAGGCTGAAAACAAGGCATAGGACGTCTGTCTTAGAAGAAAGGCACAGGGGCCACAGTGTGATGGGCGCCTTTTGAAGGCTGCTTGGAGAAGGGACACTTTCGGAGAGCCTTCTGCGTTGACCTGTGCTCCGGGCTGAGCTCTAGCTGCAGGGACTCTGAAAGGCTGAAAGACTAGGAAAGTGCTTGTGTCCACGCTGGGGATTGAGCACGATGCTTTTTGGAGCAGCGAGAACACTGTCAGCCCACGGCGCTTGTGAAGGAGCCTTTACCAGACTTCTGCAATTGGGTGCACTGCACACGCAAGCCCGGTGCTCTCCGGCTTCTTGCTTCGCCTTCCGTTGTCTGGACACAAGAGAAGCCCAGCCACGGCATCCTACTCGGCCGCTTGTCGGCGTGTGTACTGCCCGCATACGCACGGGTGCTGTGCTCGGCTTCCCCTCAGCTCCAGAAGGTGCGATTCGTCCGAGCTTGCGAGACGAGCGTGGCTGCCACTCTCCTGCCTGCAGAATTCGCCTTACAGCCTCGGGAAGGAGGATGCTGCACGGCACTTAGTTGTGCTGCTGCTGCTGCTGCTGCTGCTGCTGCTGCCTTGTCCTCTTGCAGAGCTCTGTAGAAGCAAATGCACTTGCCTTCAGTGGCCGGGTTGAAGAGAGCACGACGGCAGGATGCAGCGGAGCAGGGAAGTACAGAGCGCAGCGGTGAGATCGATGTTGCTTACGTGCAGAAGGCGCAGGTGCAGGCTTCTACAGCCGTTCTCCAGGAGAGCAGCTGCTGGAGGTCGACGACGGTAGCTGCGAGGCTGAAAACAAGGCATAGGACGTCTGTCTTAGAAGAAAGGCACAGGGGCCACAGTGTGATGGGCGCCTTTTGAAGGCTGCTTGGAGAAGGGACACTTTCGGAGAGCCTTCTGCGTTGACCTGTGCTCCGGGCTGAGCTCTAGCTGCAGGGACTCTGAAAGGCTGAAAGACTAGGAAAGTGCTTGTGTCCACGCTGGGGATTGAGCACGATGCTTTTTGGAGCAGCGAGAACACTGTCAGCCCACGGCGCTTGTGAAGGAGCCTTTACCAGACTTCTGCAATTGGGTGCACTGCACACGCAAGCCCGGTGCTCTCCGGCTTCTTGCTTCGCCTTCCGTTGTCTGGACACAAGAGAAGCCCAGCCACGGCATCCTACTCGGCCGCTTGTCGGCGTGTGTACTGCCCGCATACGCACGGGTGCTGTGCTCGGCTTCCCCTCAGCTCCAGAAGGTGCGATTCGTCCGAGCTTGCGAGACGAGCGTGGCTGCCACTCTCCTGCCTGCAGAATTCGCCTTACAGCCTCGGGAAGGAGGATGCTGCACGGCACTTAGTTGTGCTGCTGCTGCTGCTGCTGCTGCTGCTGCTGCTGCTGCTGCTGCTGCTGCCTTGTCCTCTTGCAGAGCTCTGTAGAAGCAAATGCACTTGCCTTCAGTGGCCGGGTTGAAGAGAGCACGACGGCAGGATGCAGCGGAGCAGGGAAGTACAGAGCGCAGCGGTGAGATCGATGTTGCTTACGTGCAGAAGGCGCAGGTGCAGGCTTCTACAGCCGTTCTCCAGGAGAGCAGCTGCTGGAGGTCGACGACGGTAGCTGCGAGGCTGAAAACAAGGCATAGGACGTCTGTCTTAGAAGAAAGGCACAGGGGCCACAGTGTGATGGGCGCCTTTTGAAGGCTGCTTGGAGAAGGGACACTTTCGGAGAGCCTTCTGCGTTGACCTGTGCTCCGGGCTGAGCTCTAGCTGCAGGGACTCTGAAAGGCTGAAAGACTAGGAAAGTGCTTGTGTCCACGCTGGGGATTGAGCACGATGCTTTTTGGAGCAGCGAGAACACTGTCAGCCCACGGCGCTTGTGAAGGAGCCTTTACCAGACTTCTGCAATTGGGTGCACTGCACACGCAAGCCCGGTGCTCTCCGGCTTCTTGCTTCGCCTTCCGTTGTCTGGACACAAGAGAAGCCCAGCCACGGCATCCTACTCGGCCGCTTGTCGGCGTGTGTACTGCCCGCATACGCACGGGTGCTGTGCTCGGCTTCCCCTCAGCTCCAGAAGGTGCGATTCGTCCGAGCTTGCGAGACGAGCGTGGCTGCCACTCTCCTGCCTGCAGAATTCGCCTTACAGCCTCGGGAAGGAGGATGCTGCACGGCACTTAGTTGTGCTGCTGCTGCTGCTGCTGCTGCTGCTGCTGCTGCTGCTGCTGCTGCTGCCTTGTCCTCTTGCAGAGCTCTGTAGAAGCAAATGCACTTGCCTTCAGTGGCCGGGTTGAAGAGAGCACGACGGCAGGATGCAGCGGAGCAGGGAAGTACAGAGCGCAGCGGTGAGATCGATGTTGCTTACGTGCAGAAGGCGCAGGTGCAGGCTTCTACAGCCGTTCTCCAGGAGAGCAGCTGCTGGAGGTCGACGACGGTAGCTGCGAGGCTGAAAACAAGGCATAGGACGTCTGTCTTAGAAGAAAGGCACAGGGGCCACAGTGTGATGGGCGCCTTTTGAAGGCTGCTTGGAGAAGGGACACTTTCGGAGAGCCTTCTGCGTTGACCTGTGCTCCGGGCTGAGCTCTAGCTGCAGGGACTCTGAAAGGCTGAAAGACTAGGAAAGTGCTTGTGTCCACGCTGGGGATTGAGCACGATGCTTTTTGGAGCAGCGAGAACACTGTCAGCCCACGGCGCTTGTGAAGGAGCCTTTACCAGACTTCTGCAATTGGGTGCACTGCACACGCAAGCCCGGTGCTCTCCGGCTTCTTGCTTCGCCTTCCGTTGTCTGGACACAAGAGAAGCCCAGCCACGGCATCCTACTCGGCCGCTTGTCGGCGTGTGTACTGCCCGCATACGCACGGGTGCTGTGCTCGGCTTCCCCTCAGCTCCAGAAGGTGCGATTCGTCCGAGCTTGCGAGACGAGCGTGGCTGCCACTCTCCTGCCTGCAGAATTCGCCTTACAGCCTCGGGAAGGAGGATGCTGCACGGCACTTAGTTGTGCTGCTGCTGCTGCTGCTGCTGCTGCTGCTGCTGCTGCTACTGCTGCTGCCTTGTCCTCTTGCAGAGCTCTGTAGAAGCAAATGCACTTGCCTTCAGTGGCCGGGTTGAAGAGAGCACGACGGCAGGATGCAGCGGAGCAGGGAAGTACAGAGCGCAGCGGTGAGATCGATGTTGCTTACGTGCAGAAGGCGCAGGTGCAGGCTTCTACAGCCGTTCTCCAGGAGAGCAGCTGCTGGAGGTCGACGACGGTAGCTGCGAGGCTGAAAACAAGGCATAGGACGTCTGTCTTAGAAGAAAGGCACAGGGGCCACAGTGTGATGGGCGCCTTTTGAAGGCTGCTTGGAGAAGGGACACTTTCGGAGAGCCTTCTGCGTTGACCTGTGCTCCGGGCTGAGCTCTAGCTGCAGGGACTCTGAAAGGCTGAAAGACTAGGAAAGTGCTTGTGTCCACGCTGGGGATTGAGCACGATGCTTTTTGGAGCAGCGAGAACACTGTCAGCCCACGGCGCTTGTGAAGGAGCCTTTACCAGACTTCTGCAATTGGGTGCACTGCACACGCAAGCCCGGTGCTCTCCGGCTTCTTGCTTCGCCTTCCGTTGTCTGGACACAAGAGAAGCCCAGCCACGGCATCCTACTCGGCCGCTTGTCGGCGTGTGTACTGCCCGCATACGCACGGGTGCTGTGCTCGGCTTCCCCTCAGCTCCAGAAGGTGCGATTCGTCCGAGCTTGCGAGACGAGCGTGGCTGCCACTCTCCTGCCTGCAGAATTCGCCTTACAGCCTCGGGAAGGAGGATGCTGCACGGCACTTAGTTGTGCTGCTGCTGCTGCTGCTGCTGCTGCTGCTGCCTTGTCCTCTTGCAGAGCTCTGTAGAAGCAAATGCACTTGCCTTCAGTGGCCGGGTTGAAGAGAGCACGACGGCAGGATGCAGCGGAGCAGGGAAGTACAGAGCGCAGCGGTGAGATCGATGTTGCTTACGTGCAGAAGGCGCAGGTGCAGGCTTCTACAGCCGTTCTCCAGGAGAGCAGCTGCTGGAGGTCGACGACGGTAGCTGCGAGGCTGAAAACAAGGCATAGGACGTCTGTCTTAGAAGAAAGGCACAGGGGCCACAGTGTGATGGGCGCCTTTTGAAGGCTGCTTGGAGAAGGGACACTTTCGGAGAGCCTTCTGCGTTGACCTGTGCTCCGGGCTGAGCTCTAGCTGCAGGGACTCTGAAAGGCTGAAAGACTAGGAAAGTGCTTGTGTCCACGCTGGGGATTGAGCACGATGCTTTTTGGAGCAGCGAGAACACTGTCAGCCCACGGCGCTTGTGAAGGAGCCTTTACCAGACTTCTGCAATTGGGTGCACTGCACACGCAAGCCCGGTGCTCTCCGGCTTCTTGCTTCGCCTTCCGTTGTCTGGACACAAGAGAAGCCCAGCCACGGCATCCTACTCGGCCGCTTGTCGGCGTGTGTACTGCCCGCATACGCACGGGTGCTGTGCTCGGCTTCCCCTCAGCTCCAGAAGGTGCGATTCGTCCGAGCTTGCGAGACGAGCGTGGCTGCCACTCTCCTGCCTGCAGAATTCGCCTTACAGCCTCGGGAAGGAGGATGCTGCACGGCACTTAGTTGTGCTGCTGCTGCTGCTGCTGCTGCTGCTGCTGCCTTGTCCTCTTGCAGAGCTCTGTAGGAGCAAATGCACTTGCCTTCAGTGGCCGGGTTGAAGAGAGCACGACGGCAGGATGCAGCGGAGCAGGGAAGTACAGAGCGCAGCGGTGAGATCGATGTTGCTTACGTGCAGAAGGCGCAGGTGCAGGCTTCTACAGCCGTTCTCCAGGAGAGCAGCTGCTGGAGGTCGACGACGGTAGCTGCGAGGCTGAAAACAAGGCATAGGACGTCTGTCTTAGAAGAAAGGCACAGGGGCCACAGTGTGATGGGCGCCTTTTGAAGGCTGCTTGGAGAAGGGACACTTTCGGAGAGCCTTCTGCGTTGACCTGTGCTCCGGGCTGAGCTCTAGCTGCAGGGACTCTGAAAGGCTGAAAGACTAGGAAAGTGCTTGTGTCCACGCTGGGGATTGAGCACGATGCTTTTTGGAGCAGCGAGAACACTGTCAGCCCACGGCGCTTGTGAAGGAGCCTTTACCAGACTTCTGCAATTGGGTGCACTGCACACGCAAGCCCGGTGCTCTCCGGCTTCTTGCTTCGCCTTCCGTTGTCTGGACACAAGAGAAGCCCAGCCACGGCATCCTACTCGGCCGCTTGTCGGCGTGTGTACTGCCCGCATACGCACGGGTGCTGTGCTCGGCTTCCCCTCAGCTCCAGAAGGTGCGATTCGTCCGAGCTTGCGAGACGAGCGTGGCTGCCACTCTCCTGCCTGCAGAATTCGCCTTACAGCCTCGGGAAGGAGGATGCTGCACGGCACTTAGTTGTGCTGCTGCTGCTGCTGCTGCTGCTGCTGCTGCTGCTGCTGCTGCTGCTGCTGCTGCTGCCTTGTCCTCTTGCAGAGCTCTGTAGAAGCAAATGCACTTGCCTTCAGTGGCCGGGTTGAAGAGAGCACGACGGCAGGATGCAGCGGAGCAGGGAAGTACAGAGCGCAGCGGTGAGATCGATGTTGCTTACGTGCAGAAGGCGCAGGTGCAGGCTTCTACAGCCGTTCTCCAGGAGAGCAGCTGCTGGAGGTCGACGACGGTAGCTGCGAGGCTGAAAACAAGGCATAGGACGTCTGTCTTAGAAGAAAGGCACAGGGGCCACAGTGTGATGGGCGCCTTTTGAAGGCTGCTTGGAGAAGGGACACTTTCGGAGAGCCTTCTGCGTTGACCTGTGCTCCGGGCTGAGCTCTAGCTGCAGGGACTCTGAAAGGCTGAAAGACTAGGAAAGTGCTTGTGTCCACGCTGGGGATTGAGCACGATGCTTTTTGGAGCAGCGAGAACACTGTCAGCCCACGGCGCTTGTGAAGGAGCCTTTACCAGACTTCTGCAATTGGGTGCACTGCACACGCAAGCCCGGTGCTCTCCGGCTTCTTGCTTCGCCTTCCGTTGTCTGGACACAAGAGAAGCCCAGCCACGGCATCCTACTCGGCCGCTTGTCGGCGTGTGTACTGCCCGCATACGCACGGGTGCTGTGCTCGGCTTCCCCTCAGCTCCAGAAGGTGCGATTCGTCCGAGCTTGCGAGACGAGCGTGGCTGCCACTCTCCTGCCTGCAGAATTCGCCTTACAGCCTCGGGAAGGAGGATGCTGCACGGCACTTAGTTGTGCTGCTGCTGCTGCTGCTGCTGCCTTGTCCTCTTGCAGAGCTCTGTAGAAGCAAATGCACTTGCCTTCAGTGGCCGGGTTGAAGAGAGCACGACGGCAGGATGCAGCGGAGCAGGGAAGTACAGAGCGCAGCGGTGAGATCGATGTTGCTTACGTGCAGAAGGCGCAGGTGCAGGCTTCTACAGCCGTTCTCCAGGAGAGCAGCTGCTGGAGGTCGACGACGGTAGCTGCGAGGCTGAAAACAAGGCATAGGACGTCTGTCTTAGAAGAAAGGCACAGGGGCCACAGTGTGATGGGCGCCTTTTGAAGGCTGCTTGGAGAAGGGACACTTTCGGAGAGCCTTCTGCGTTGACCTGTGCTCCGGGCTGAGCTCTAGCTGCAGGGACTCTGAAAGGCTGAAAGACTAGGAAAGTGCTTGTGTCCACGCTGGGGATTGAGCACGATGCTTTTTGGAGCAGCGAGAACACTGTCAGCCCACGGCGCTTGTGAAGGAGCCTTTACCAGACTTCTGCAATTGGGTGCACTGCACACGCAAGCCCGGTGCTCTCCGGCTTCTTGCTTCGCCTTCCGTTGTCTGGACACAAGAGAAGCCCAGCCACGGCATCCTACTCGGCCGCTTGTCGGCGTGTGTACTGCCCGCATACGCACGGGTGCTGTGCTCGGCTTCCCCTCAGCTCCAGAAGGTGCGATTCGTCCGAGCTTGCGAGACGAGCGTGGCTGCCACTCTCCTGCCTGCAGAATTCGCCTTACAGCCTCGGGAAGGAGGATGCTGCACGGCACTTAGTTGTGCTGCTGCTGCTGCTGCTGCTGCTGCTGCTGCTGCTGCTGCTGCTGCTGCTGCTGCCTTGTCCTCTTGCAGAGCTCTGTAGAAGCAAATGCACTTGCCTTCAGTGGCCGGGTTGAAGAGAGCACGACGGCAGGATGCAGCGGAGCAGGGAAGTACAGAGCGCAGCGGTGAGATCGATGTTGCTTACGTGCAGAAGGCGCAGGTGCAGGCTTCTACAGCCGTTCTCCAGGAGAGCAGCTGCTGGAGGTCGACGACGGTAGCTGCGAGGCTGAAAACAAGGCATAGGACGTCTGTCTTAGAAGAAAGGCACAGGGGCCACAGTGTGATGGGCGCCTTTTGAAGGCTGCTTGGAGAAGGGACACTTTCGGAGAGCCTTCTGCGTTGACCTGTGCTCCGGGCTGAGCTCTAGCTGCAGGGACTCTGAAAGGCTGAAAGACTAGGAAAGTGCTTGTGTCCACGCTGGGGATTGAGCACGATGCTTTTTGGAGCAGCGAGAACACTGTCAGCCCACGGCGCTTGTGAAGGAGCCTTTACCAGACTTCTGCAATTGGGTGCACTGCACACGCAAGCCCGGTGCTCTCCGGCTTCTTGCTTCGCCTTCCGTTGTCTGGACACAAGAGAAGCCCAGCCACGGCATCCTACTCGGCCGCTTGTCGGCGTGTGTACTGCCCGCATACGCACGGGTGCTGTGCTCGGCTTCCCCTCAGCTCCAGAAGGTGCGATTCGTCCGAGCTTGCGAGACGAGCGTGGCTGCCACTCTCCTGCCTGCAGAATTCGCCTTACAGCCTCGGGAAGGAGGATGCTGCACGGCACTTAGTTGTGCTGCTGCTGCTGCTGCTGCTGCTGCTGCTGCTGCTGCTGCTGCTGCTGCCTTGTCCTCTTGCAGAGCTCTGTAGAAGCAAATGCACTTGCCTTCAGTGGCCGGGTTGAAGAGAGCACGACGGCAGGATGCAGCGGAGCAGGGAAGTACAGAGCGCAGCGGTGAGATCGATGTTGCTTACGTGCAGAAGGCGCAGGTGCAGGCTTCTACAGCCGTTCTCCAGGAGAGCAGCTGCTGGAGGTCGACGACGGTAGCTGCGAGGCTGAAAACAAGGCATAGGACGTCTGTCTTAGAAGAAAGGCACAGGGGCCACAGTGTGATGGGCGCCTTTTGAAGGCTGCTTGGAGAAGGGACACTTTCGGAGAGCCTTCTGCGTTGACCTGTGCTCCGGGCTGAGCTCTAGCTGCAGGGACTCTGAAAGGCTGAAAGACTAGGAAAGTGCTTGTGTCCACGCTGGGGATTGAGCACGATGCTTTTTGGAGCAGCGAGAACACTGTCAGCCCACGGCGCTTGTGAAGGAGCCTTTACCAGACTTCTGCAATTGGGTGCACTGCACACGCAAGCCCGGTGCTCTCCGGCTTCTTGCTTCGCCTTCCGTTGTCTGGACACAAGAGAAGCCCAGCCACGGCATCCTACTCGGCCGCTTGTCGGCGTGTGTACTGCCCGCATACGCACGGGTGCTGTGCTCGGCTTCCCCTCAGCTCCAGAAGGTGCGATTCGTCCGAGCTTGCGAGACGAGCGTGGCTGCCACTCTCCTGCCTGCAGAATTCGCCTTACAGCCTCGGGAAGGAGGATGCTGCACGGCACTTAGTTGTGCTGCTGCTGCTGCTGCTGCTGCTGCTGCTGCTGCTGCTGCTGCTACTGCTGCTGCCTTGTCCTCTTGCAGAGCTCTGTAGAAGCAAATGCACTTGCCTTCAGTGGCCGGGTTGAAGAGAGCACGACGGCAGGATGCAGCGGAGCAGGGAAGTACAGAGCGCAGCGGTGAGATCGATGTTGCTTACGTGCAGAAGGCGCAGGTGCAGGCTTCTACAGCCGTTCTCCAGGAGAGCAGCTGCTGGAGGTCGACGACGGTAGCTGCGAGGCTGAAAACAAGGCATAGGACGTCTGTCTTAGAAGAAAGGCACAGGGGCCACAGTGTGATGGGCGCCTTTTGAAGGCTGCTTGGAGAAGGGACACTTTCGGAGAGCCTTCTGCGTTGACCTGTGCTCCGGGCTGAGCTCTAGCTGCAGGGACTCTGAAAGGCTGAAAGACTAGGAAAGTGCTTGTGTCCACGCTGGGGATTGAGCACGATGCTTTTTGGAGCAGCGAGAACACTGTCAGCCCACGGCGCTTGTGAAGGAGCCTTTACCAGACTTCTGCAATTGGGTGCACTGCACACGCAAGCCCGGTGCTCTCCGGCTTCTTGCTTCGCCTTCCGTTGTCTGGACACAAGAGAAGCCCAGCCACGGCATCCTACTCGGCCGCTTGTCGGCGTGTGTACTGCCCGCATACGCACGGGTGCTGTGCTCGGCTTCCCCTCAGCTCCAGAAGGTGCGATTCGTCCGAGCTTGCGAGACGAGCGTGGCTGCCACTCTCCTGCCTGCAGAATTCGCCTTACAGCCTCGGGAAGGAGGATGCTGCACGGCACTTAGTTGTGCTGCTGCTGCTGCTGCTGCTGCTGCTGCTGCCTTGTCCTCTTGCAGAGCTCTGTAGAAGCAAATGCACTTGCCTTCAGTGGCCGGGTTGAAGAGAGCACGACGGCAGGATGCAGCGGAGCAGGGAAGTACAGAGCGCAGCGGTGAGATCGATGTTGCTTACGTGCAGAAGGCGCAGGTGCAGGCTTCTACAGCCGTTCTCCAGGAGAGCAGCTGCTGGAGGTCGACGACGGTAGCTGCGAGGCTGAAAACAAGGCATAGGACGTCTGTCTTAGAAGAAAGGCACAGGGGCCACAGTGTGATGGGCGCCTTTTGAAGGCTGCTTGGAGAAGGGACACTTTCGGAGAGCCTTCTGCGTTGACCTGTGCTCCGGGCTGAGCTCTAGCTGCAGGGACTCTGAAAGGCTGAAAGACTAGGAAAGTGCTTGTGTCCACGCTGGGGATTGAGCACGATGCTTTTTGGAGCAGCGAGAACACTGTCAGCCCACGGCGCTTGTGAAGGAGCCTTTACCAGACTTCTGCAATTGGGTGCACTGCACACGCAAGCCCGGTGCTCTCCGGCTTCTTGCTTCGCCTTCCGTTGTCTGGACACAAGAGAAGCCCAGCCACGGCATCCTACTCGGCCGCTTGTCGGCGTGTGTACTGCCCGCATACGCACGGGTGCTGTGCTCGGCTTCCCCTCAGCTCCAGAAGGTGCGATTCGTCCGAGCTTGCGAGACGAGCGTGGCTGCCACTCTCCTGCCTGCAGAATTCGCCTTACAGCCTCGGGAAGGAGGATGCTGCACGGCACTTAGTTGTGCTGCTGCTGCTGCTGCTGCTGCTGCTGCTGCCTTGTCCTCTTGCAGAGCTCTGTAGGAGCAAATGCACTTGCCTTCAGTGGCCGGGTTGAAGAGAGCACGACGGCAGGATGCAGCGGAGCAGGGAAGTACAGAGCGCAGCGGTGAGATCGATGTTGCTTACGTGCAGAAGGCGCAGGTGCAGGCTTCTACAGCCGTTCTCCAGGAGAGCAGCTGCTGGAGGTCGACGACGGTAGCTGCGAGGCTGAAAACAAGGCATAGGACGTCTGTCTTAGAAGAAAGGCACAGGGGCCACAGTGTGATGGGCGCCTTTTGAAGGCTGCTTGGAGAAGGGACACTTTCGGAGAGCCTTCTGCGTTGACCTGTGCTCCGGGCTGAGCTCTAGCTGCAGGGACTCTGAAAGGCTGAAAGACTAGGAAAGTGCTTGTGTCCACGCTGGGGATTGAGCACGATGCTTTTTGGAGCAGCGAGAACACTGTCAGCCCACGGCGCTTGTGAAGGAGCCTTTACCAGACTTCTGCAATTGGGTGCACTGCACACGCAAGCCCGGTGCTCTCCGGCTTCTTGCTTCGCCTTCCGTTGTCTGGACACAAGAGAAGCCCAGCCACGGCATCCTACTCGGCCGCTTGTCGGCGTGTGTACTGCCCGCATACGCACGGGTGCTGTGCTCGGCTTCCCCTCAGCTCCAGAAGGTGCGATTCGTCCGAGCTTGCGAGACGAGCGTGGCTGCCACTCTCCTGCCTGCAGAATTCGCCTTACAGCCTCGGGAAGGAGGATGCTGCACGGCACTTAGTTGTGCTGCTGCTGCTGCTGCTGCTGCCTTGTCCTCTTGCAGAGCTCTGTAGAAGCAAATGCACTTGCCTTCAGTGGCCGGGTTGAAGAGAGCACGACGGCAGGATGCAGCGGAGCAGGGAAGTACAGAGCGCAGCGGTGAGATCGATGTTGCTTACGTGCAGAAGGCGCAGGTGCAGGCTTCTACAGCCGTTCTCCAGGAGAGCAGCTGCTGGAGGTCGACGACGGTAGCTGCGAGGCTGAAAACAAGGCATAGGACGTCTGTCTTAGAAGAAAGGCACAGGGGCCACAGTGTGATGGGCGCCTTTTGAAGGCTGCTTGGAGAAGGGACACTTTCGGAGAGCCTTCTGCGTTGACCTGTGCTCCGGGCTGAGCTCTAGCTGCAGGGACTCTGAAAGGCTGAAAGACTAGGAAAGTGCTTGTGTCCACGCTGGGGATTGAGCACGATGCTTTTTGGAGCAGCGAGAACACTGTCAGCCCACGGCGCTTGTGAAGGAGCCTTTACCAGACTTCTGCAATTGGGTGCACTGCACACGCAAGCCCGGTGCTCTCCGGCTTCTTGCTTCGCCTTCCGTTGTCTGGACACAAGAGAAGCCCAGCCACGGCATCCTACTCGGCCGCTTGTCGGCGTGTGTACTGCCCGCATACGCACGGGTGCTGTGCTCGGCTTCCCCTCAGCTCCAGAAGGTGCGATTCGTCCGAGCTTGCGAGACGAGCGTGGCTGCCACTCTCCTGCCTGCAGAATTCGCCTTACAGCCTCGGGAAGGAGGATGCTGCACGGCACTTAGTTGTGCTGCTGCTGCTGCTGCTGCTGCCTTGTCCTCTTGCAGAGCTCTGTAGAAGCAAATGCACTTGCCTTCAGTGGCCGGGTTGAAGAGAGCACGACGGCAGGATGCAGCGGAGCAGGGAAGTACAGAGCGCAGCGGTGAGATCGATGTTGCTTACGTGCAGAAGGCGCAGGTGCAGGCTTCTACAGCCGTTCTCCAGGAGAGCAGCTGCTGGAGGTCGACGACGGTAGCTGCGAGGCTGAAAACAAGGCATAGGACGTCTGTCTTAGAAGAAAGGCACAGGGGCCACAGTGTGATGGGCGCCTTTTGAAGGCTGCTTGGAGAAGGGACACTTTCGGAGAGCCTTCTGCGTTGACCTGTGCTCCGGGCTGAGCTCTAGCTGCAGGGACTCTGAAAGGCTGAAAGACTAGGAAAGTGCTTGTGTCCACGCTGGGGATTGAGCACGATGCTTTTTGGAGCAGCGAGAACACTGTCAGCCCACGGCGCTTGTGAAGGAGCCTTTACCAGACTTCTGCAATTGGGTGCACTGCACACGCAAGCCCGGTGCTCTCCGGCTTCTTGCTTCGCCTTCCGTTGTCTGGACACAAGAGAAGCCCAGCCACGGCATCCTACTCGGCCGCTTGTCGGCGTGTGTACTGCCCGCATACGCACGGGTGCTGTGCTCGGCTTCCCCTCAGCTCCAGAAGGTGCGATTCGTCCGAGCTTGCGAGACGAGCGTGGCTGCCACTCTCCTGCCTGCAGAATTCGCCTTACAGCCTCGGGAAGGAGGATGCTGCACGGCACTTAGTTGTGCTGCTGCTGCTGCTGCTGCTGCTGCTGCTGCCTTGTCCTCTTGCAGAGCTCTGTAGGAGCAAATGCACTTGCCTTCAGTGGCCGGGTTGAAGAGAGCACGACGGCAGGATGCAGCGGAGCAGGGAAGTACAGAGCGCAGCGGTGAGATCGATGTTGCTTACGTGCAGAAGGCGCAGGTGCAGGCTTCTACAGCCGTTCTCCAGGAGAGCAGCTGCTGGAGGTCGACGACGGTAGCTGCGAGGCTGAAAACAAGGCATAGGACGTCTGTCTTAGAAGAAAGGCACAGGGGCCACAGTGTGATGGGCGCCTTTTGAAGGCTGCTTGGAGAAGGGACACTTTCGGAGAGCCTTCTGCGTTGACCTGTGCTCCGGGCTGAGCTCTAGCTGCAGGGACTCTGAAAGGCTGAAAGACTAGGAAAGTGCTTGTGTCCACGCTGGGGATTGAGCACGATGCTTTTTGGAGCAGCGAGAACACTGTCAGCCCACGGCGCTTGTGAAGGAGCCTTTACCAGACTTCTGCAATTGGGTGCACTGCACACGCAAGCCCGGTGCTCTCCGGCTTCTTGCTTCGCCTTCCGTTGTCTGGACACAAGAGAAGCCCAGCCACGGCATCCTACTCGGCCGCTTGTCGGCGTGTGTACTGCCCGCATACGCACGGGTGCTGTGCTCGGCTTCCCCTCAGCTCCAGAAGGTGCGATTCGTCCGAGCTTGCGAGACGAGCGTGGCTGCCACTCTCCTGCCTGCAGAATTCGCCTTACAGCCTCGGGAAGGAGGATGCTGCACGGCACTTAGTTGTGCTGCTGCTGCTGCTGCTGCTGCTGCTGCTGCCTTGTCCTCTTGCAGAGCTCTGTAGAAGCAAATGCACTTGCCTTCAGTGGCCGGGTTGAAGAGAGCACGACGGCAGGATGCAGCGGAGCAGGGAAGTACAGAGCGCAGCGGTGAGATCGATGTTGCTTACGTGCAGAAGGCGCAGGTGCAGGCTTCTACAGCCGTTCTCCAGGAGAGCAGCTGCTGGAGGTCGACGACGGTAGCTGCGAGGCTGAAAACAAGGCATAGGACGTCTGTCTTAGAAGAAAGGCACAGGGGCCACAGTGTGATGGGCGCCTTTTGAAGGCTGCTTGGAGAAGGGACACTTTCGGAGAGCCTTCTGCGTTGACCTGTGCTCCGGGCTGAGCTCTAGCTGCAGGGACTCTGAAAGGCTGAAAGACTAGGAAAGTGCTTGTGTCCACGCTGGGGATTGAGCACGATGCTTTTTGGAGCAGCGAGAACACTGTCAGCCCACGGCGCTTGTGAAGGAGCCTTTACCAGACTTCTGCAATTGGGTGCACTGCACACGCAAGCCCGGTGCTCTCCGGCTTCTTGCTTCGCCTTCCGTTGTCTGGACACAAGAGAAGCCCAGCCACGGCATCCTACTCGGCCGCTTGTCGGCGTGTGTACTGCCCGCATACGCACGGGTGCTGTGCTCGGCTTCCCCTCAGCTCCAGAAGGTGCGATTCGTCCGAGCTTGCGAGACGAGCGTGGCTGCCACTCTCCTGCCTGCAGAATTCGCCTTACAGCCTCGGGAAGGAGGATGCTGCACGGCACTTAGTTGTGCTGCTGCTGCTGCTGCTGCTGCTGCTGCTGCTGCTGCTGCTGCTGCTGCCTTGTCCTCTTGCAGAGCTCTGTAGAAGCAAATGCACTTGCCTTCAGTGGCCGGGTTGAAGAGAGCACGACGGCAGGATGCAGCGGAGCAGGGAAGTACAGAGCGCAGCGGTGAGATCGATGTTGCTTACGTGCAGAAGGCGCAGGTGCAGGCTTCTACAGCCGTTCTCCAGGAGAGCAGCTGCTGGAGGTCGACGACGGTAGCTGCGAGGCTGAAAACAAGGCATAGGACGTCTGTCTTAGAAGAAAGGCACAGGGGCCACAGTGTGATGGGCGCCTTTTGAAGGCTGCTTGGAGAAGGGACACTTTCGGAGAGCCTTCTGCGTTGACCTGTGCTCCGGGCTGAGCTCTAGCTGCAGGGACTCTGAAAGGCTGAAAGACTAGGAAAGTGCTTGTGTCCACGCTGGGGATTGAGCACGATGCTTTTTGGAGCAGCGAGAACACTGTCAGCCCACGGCGCTTGTGAAGGAGCCTTTACCAGACTTCTGCAATTGGGTGCACTGCACACGCAAGCCCGGTGCTCTCCGGCTTCTTGCTTCGCCTTCCGTTGTCTGGACACAAGAGAAGCCCAGCCACGGCATCCTACTCGGCCGCTTGTCGGCGTGTGTACTGCCCGCATACGCACGGGTGCTGTGCTCGGCTTCCCCTCAGCTCCAGAAGGTGCGATTCGTCCGAGCTTGCGAGACGAGCGTGGCTGCCACTCTCCTGCCTGCAGAATTCGCCTTACAGCCTCGGGAAGGAGGATGCTGCACGGCACTTAGTTGTGCTGCTGCTGCTGCTGCTGCTGCTGCTGCTGCTGCTGCTACTGCTGCTGCCTTGTCCTCTTGCAGAGCTCTGTAGAAGCAAATGCACTTGCCTTCAGTGGCCGGGTTGAAGAGAGCACGACGGCAGGATGCAGCGGAGCAGGGAAGTACAGAGCGCAGCGGTGAGATCGATGTTGCTTACGTGCAGAAGGCGCAGGTGCAGGCTTCTACAGCCGTTCTCCAGGAGAGCAGCTGCTGGAGGTCGACGACGGTAGCTGCGAGGCTGAAAACAAGGCATAGGACGTCTGTCTTAGAAGAAAGGCACAGGGGCCACAGTGTGATGGGCGCCTTTTGAAGGCTGCTTGGAGAAGGGACACTTTCGGAGAGCCTTCTGCGTTGACCTGTGCTCCGGGCTGAGCTCTAGCTGCAGGGACTCTGAAAGGCTGAAAGACTAGGAAAGTGCTTGTGTCCACGCTGGGGATTGAGCACGATGCTTTTTGGAGCAGCGAGAACACTGTCAGCCCACGGCGCTTGTGAAGGAGCCTTTACCAGACTTCTGCAATTGGGTGCACTGCACACGCAAGCCCGGTGCTCTCCGGCTTCTTGCTTCGCCTTCCGTTGTCTGGACACAAGAGAAGCCCAGCCACGGCATCCTACTCGGCCGCTTGTCGGCGTGTGTACTGCCCGCATACGCACGGGTGCTGTGCTCGGCTTCCCCTCAGCTCCAGAAGGTGCGATTCGTCCGAGCTTGCGAGACGAGCGTGGCTGCCACTCTCCTGCCTGCAGAATTCGCCTTACAGCCTCGGGAAGGAGGATGCTGCACGGCACTTAGTTGTGCTGCTGCTGCTGCTGCTGCTGCTGCTGCTGCCTTGTCCTCTTGCAGAGCTCTGTAGAAGCAAATGCACTTGCCTTCAGTGGCCGGGTTGAAGAGAGCACGACGGCAGGATGCAGCGGAGCAGGGAAGTACAGAGCGCAGCGGTGAGATCGATGTTGCTTACGTGCAGAAGGCGCAGGTGCAGGCTTCTACAGCCGTTCTCCAGGAGAGCAGCTGCTGGAGGTCGACGACGGTAGCTGCGAGGCTGAAAACAAGGCATAGGACGTCTGTCTTAGAAGAAAGGCACAGGGGCCACAGTGTGATGGGCGCCTTTTGAAGGCTGCTTGGAGAAGGGACACTTTCGGAGAGCCTTCTGCGTTGACCTGTGCTCCGGGCTGAGCTCTAGCTGCAGGGACTCTGAAAGGCTGAAAGACTAGGAAAGTGCTTGTGTCCACGCTGGGGATTGAGCACGATGCTTTTTGGAGCAGCGAGAACACTGTCAGCCCACGGCGCTTGTGAAGGAGCCTTTACCAGACTTCTGCAATTGGGTGCACTGCACACGCAAGCCCGGTGCTCTCCGGCTTCTTGCTTCGCCTTCCGTTGTCTGGACACAAGAGAAGCCCAGCCACGGCATCCTACTCGGCCGCTTGTCGGCGTGTGTACTGCCCGCATACGCACGGGTGCTGTGCTCGGCTTCCCCTCAGCTCCAGAAGGTGCGATTCGTCCGAGCTTGCGAGACGAGCGTGGCTGCCACTCTCCTGCCTGCAGAATTCGCCTTACAGCCTCGGGAAGGAGGATGCTGCACGGCACTTAGTTGTGCTGCTGCTGCTGCTGCTGCTGCTGCTGCTGCCTTGTCCTCTTGCAGAGCTCTGTAGGAGCAAATGCACTTGCCTTCAGTGGCCGGGTTGAAGAGAGCACGACGGCAGGATGCAGCGGAGCAGGGAAGTACAGAGCGCAGCGGTGAGATCGATGTTGCTTACGTGCAGAAGGCGCAGGTGCAGGCTTCTACAGCCGTTCTCCAGGAGAGCAGCTGCTGGAGGTCGACGACGGTAGCTGCGAGGCTGAAAACAAGGCATAGGACGTCTGTCTTAGAAGAAAGGCACAGGGGCCACAGTGTGATGGGCGCCTTTTGAAGGCTGCTTGGAGAAGGGACACTTTCGGAGAGCCTTCTGCGTTGACCTGTGCTCCGGGCTGAGCTCTAGCTGCAGGGACTCTGAAAGGCTGAAAGACTAGGAAAGTGCTTGTGTCCACGCTGGGGATTGAGCACGATGCTTTTTGGAGCAGCGAGAACACTGTCAGCCCACGGCGCTTGTGAAGGAGCCTTTACCAGACTTCTGCAATTGGGTGCACTGCACACGCAAGCCCGGTGCTCTCCGGCTTCTTGCTTCGCCTTCCGTTGTCTGGACACAAGAGAAGCCCAGCCACGGCATCCTACTCGGCCGCTTGTCGGCGTGTGTACTGCCCGCATACGCACGGGTGCTGTGCTCGGCTTCCCCTCAGCTCCAGAAGGTGCGATTCGTCCGAGCTTGCGAGACGAGCGTGGCTGCCACTCTCCTGCCTGCAGAATTCGCCTTACAGCCTCGGGAAGGAGGATGCTGCACGGCACTTAGTGTGTGCTGCTGCTGCTGCTGCTGCTGCTGCTGCTGCTGCTGCTGCTGCTGCCTTGTCCTCTTGCAGAGCTCTGTAGAAGCAAATGCACTTGCCTTCAGTGGCCGGGTTGAAGAGAGCACGACGGCAGGATGCAGCGGAGCAGGGAAGTACAGAGCGCAGCGGTGAGATCGATGTTGCTTACGTGCAGAAGGCGCAGGTGCAGGCTTCTACAGCCGTTCTCCAGGAGAGCAGCTGCTGGAGGTCGACGACGGTAGCTGCGAGGCTGAAAACAAGGCATAGGACGTCTGTCTTAGAAGAAAGGCACAGGGGCCACAGTGTGATGGGCGCCTTTTGAAGGCTGCTTGGAGAAGGGACACTTTCGGAGAGCCTTCTGCGTTGACCTGTGCTCCGGGCTGAGCTCTAGCTGCAGGGACTCTGAAAGGCTGAAAGACTAGGAAAGTGCTTGTGTCCACGCTGGGGATTGAGCACGATGCTTTTTGGAGCAGCGAGAACACTGTCAGCCCACGGCGCTTGTGAAGGAGCCTTTACCAGACTTCTGCAATTGGGTGCACTGCACACGCAAGCCCGGTGCTCTCCGGCTTCTTGCTTCGCCTTCCGTTGTCTGGACACAAGAGAAGCCCAGCCACGGCATCCTACTCGGCCGCTTGTCGGCGTGTGTACTGCCCGCATACGCACGGGTGCTGTGCTCGGCTTCCCCTCAGCTCCAGAAGGTGCGATTCGTCCGAGCTTGCGAGACGAGCGTGGCTGCCACTCTCCTGCCTGCAGAATTCGCCTTACAGCCTCGGGAAGGAGGATGCTGCACGGCACTTAGTTGTGCTGCTGCTGCTGCTGCTGCTGCCTTGTCCTCTTGCAGAGCTCTGTAGAAGCAAATGCACTTGCCTTCAGTGGCCGGGTTGAAGAGAGCACGACGGCAGGATGCAGCGGAGCAGGGAAGTACAGAGCGCAGCGGTGAGATCGATGTTGCTTACGTGCAGAAGGCGCAGGTGCAGGCTTCTACAGCCGTTCTCCAGGAGAGCAGCTGCTGGAGGTCGACGACGGTAGCTGCGAGGCTGAAAACAAGGCATAGGACGTCTGTCTTAGAAGAAAGGCACAGGGGCCACAGTGTGATGGGCGCCTTTTGAAGGCTGCTTGGAGAAGGGACACTTTCGGAGAGCCTTCTGCGTTGACCTGTGCTCCGGGCTGAGCTCTAGCTGCAGGGACTCTGAAAGGCTGAAAGACTAGGAAAGTGCTTGTGTCCACGCTGGGGATTGAGCACGATGCTTTTTGGAGCAGCGAGAACACTGTCAGCCCACGGCGCTTGTGAAGGAGCCTTTACCAGACTTCTGCAATTGGGTGCACTGCACACGCAAGCCCGGTGCTCTCCGGCTTCTTGCTTCGCCTTCCGTTGTCTGGACACAAGAGAAGCCCAGCCACGGCATCCTACTCGGCCGCTTGTCGGCGTGTGTACTGCCCGCATACGCACGGGTGCTGTGCTCGGCTTCCCCTCAGCTCCAGAAGGTGCGATTCGTCCGAGCTTGCGAGACGAGCGTGGCTGCCACTCTCCTGCCTGCAGAATTCGCCTTACAGCCTCGGGAAGGAGGATGCTGCACGGCACTTAGTTGTGCTGCTGCTGCTGCTGCTGCTGCTGCTGCTGCTGCTGCTGCTGCTGCTGCTGCTGCTGCCTTGTCCTCTTGCAGAGCTCTGTAGGAGCAAATGCACTTGCCTTCAGTGGCCGGGTTGAAGAGAGCACGACGGCAGGATGCAGCGGAGCAGGGAAGTACAGAGCGCAGCGGTGAGATCGATGTTGCTTACGTGCAGAAGGCGCAGGTGCAGGCTTCTACAGCCGTTCTCCAGGAGAGCAGCTGCTGGAGGTCGACGACGGTAGCTGCGAGGCTGAAAACAAGGCATAGGACGTCTGTCTTAGAAGAAAGGCACAGGGGCCACAGTGTGATGGGCGCCTTTTGAAGGCTGCTTGGAGAAGGGACACTTTCGGAGAGCCTTCTGCGTTGACCTGTGCTCCGGGCTGAGCTCTAGCTGCAGGGACTCTGAAAGGCTGAAAGACTAGGAAAGTGCTTGTGTCCACGCTGGGGATTGAGCACGATGCTTTTTGGAGCAGCGAGAACACTGTCAGCCCACGGCGCTTGTGAAGGAGCCTTTACCAGACTTCTGCAATTGGGTGCACTGCACACGCAAGCCCGGTGCTCTCCGGCTTCTTGCTTCGCCTTCCGTTGTCTGGACACAAGAGAAGCCCAGCCACGGCATCCTACTCGGCCGCTTGTCGGCGTGTGTACTGCCCGCATACGCACGGGTGCTGTGCTCGGCTTCCCCTCAGCTCCAGAAGGTGCGATTCGTCCGAGCTTGCGAGACGAGCGTGGCTGCCACTCTCCTGCCTGCAGAATTCGCCTTACAGCCTCGGGAAGGAGGATGCTGCACGGCACTTAGTTGTGCTGCTGCTGCTGCTGCTGCTGCTGCTGCTGCCTTGTCCTCTTGCAGAGCTCTGTAGGAGCAAATGCACTTGCCTTCAGTGGCCGGGTTGAAGAGAGCACGACGGCAGGATGCAGCGGAGCAGGGAAGTACAGAGCGCAGCGGTGAGATCGATGTTGCTTACGTGCAGAAGGCGCAGGTGCAGGCTTCTACAGCCGTTCTCCAGGAGAGCAGCTGCTGGAGGTCGACGACGGTAGCTGCGAGGCTGAAAACAAGGCATAGGACGTCTGTCTTAGAAGAAAGGCACAGGGGCCACAGTGTGATGGGCGCCTTTTGAAGGCTGCTTGGAGAAGGGACACTTTCGGAGAGCCTTCTGCGTTGACCTGTGCTCCGGGCTGAGCTCTAGCTGCAGGGACTCTGAAAGGCTGAAAGACTAGGAAAGTGCTTGTGTCCACGCTGGGGATTGAGCACGATGCTTTTTGGAGCAGCGAGAACACTGTCAGCCCACGGCGCTTGTGAAGGAGCCTTTACCAGACTTCTGCAATTGGGTGCACTGCACACGCAAGCCCGGTGCTCTCCGGCTTCTTGCTTCGCCTTCCGTTGTCTGGACACAAGAGAAGCCCAGCCACGGCATCCTACTCGGCCGCTTGTCGGCGTGTGTACTGCCCGCATACGCACGGGTGCTGTGCTCGGCTTCCCCTCAGCTCCAGAAGGTGCGATTCGTCCGAGCTTGCGAGACGAGCGTGGCTGCCACTCTCCTGCCTGCAGAATTCGCCTTACAGCCTCGGGAAGGAGGATGCTGCACGGCACTTAGTTGTGCTGCTGCTGCTGCTGCTGCTGCTGCTGCTGCTGCTGCTGCTGCCTTGTCCTCTTGCAGAGCTCTGTAGAAGCAAATGCACTTGCCTTCAGTGGCCGGGTTGAAGAGAGCACGACGGCAGGATGCAGCGGAGCAGGGAAGTACAGAGCGCAGCGGTGAGATCGATGTTGCTTACGTGCAGAAGGCGCAGGTGCAGGCTTCTACAGCCGTTCTCCAGGAGAGCAGCTGCTGGAGGTCGACGACGGTAGCTGCGAGGCTGAAAACAAGGCATAGGACGTCTGTCTTAGAAGAAAGGCACAGGGGCCACAGTGTGATGGGCGCCTTTTGAAGGCTGCTTGGAGAAGGGACACTTTCGGAGAGCCTTCTGCGTTGACCTGTGCTCCGGGCTGAGCTCTAGCTGCAGGGACTCTGAAAGGCTGAAAGACTAGGAAAGTGCTTGTGTCCACGCTGGGGATTGAGCACGATGCTTTTTGGAGCAGCGAGAACACTGTCAGCCCACGGCGCTTGTGAAGGAGCCTTTACCAGACTTCTGCAATTGGGTGCACTGCACACGCAAGCCCGGTGCTCTCCGGCTTCTTGCTTCGCCTTCCGTTGTCTGGACACAAGAGAAGCCCAGCCACGGCATCCTACTCGGCCGCTTGTCGGCGTGTGTACTGCCCGCATACGCACGGGTGCTGTGCTCGGCTTCCCCTCAGCTCCAGAAGGTGCGATTCGTCCGAGCTTGCGAGACGAGCGTGGCTGCCACTCTCCTGCCTGCAGAATTCGCCTTACAGCCTCGGGAAGGAGGATGCTGCACGGCACTTAGTTGTGCTGCTGCTGCTGCTGCTGCTGCTGCTGCCTTGTCCTCTTGCAGAGCTCTGTAGAAGCAAATGCACTTGCCTTCAGTGGCCGGGTTGAAGAGAGCACGACGGCAGGATGCAGCGGAGCAGGGAAGTACAGAGCGCAGCGGTGAGATCGATGTTGCTTACGTGCAGAAGGCGCAGGTGCAGGCTTCTACAGCCGTTCTCCAGGAGAGCAGCTGCTGGAGGTCGACGACGGTAGCTGCGAGGCTGAAAACAAGGCATAGGACGTCTGTCTTAGAAGAAAGGCACAGGGGCCACAGTGTGATGGGCGCCTTTTGAAGGCTGCTTGGAGAAGGGACACTTTCGGAGAGCCTTCTGCGTTGACCTGTGCTCCGGGCTGAGCTCTAGCTGCAGGGACTCTGAAAGGCTGAAAGACTAGGAAAGTGCTTGTGTCCACGCTGGGGATTGAGCACGATGCTTTTTGGAGCAGCGAGAACACTGTCAGCCCACGGCGCTTGTGAAGGAGCCTTTACCAGACTTCTGCAATTGGGTGCACTGCACACGCAAGCCCGGTGCTCTCCGGCTTCTTGCTTCGCCTTCCGTTGTCTGGACACAAGAGAAGCCCAGCCACGGCATCCTACTCGGCCGCTTGTCGGCGTGTGTACTGCCCGCATACGCACGGGTGCTGTGCTCGGCTTCCCCTCAGCTCCAGAAGGTGCGATTCGTCCGAGCTTGCGAGACGAGCGTGGCTGCCACTCTCCTGCCTGCAGAATTCGCCTTACAGCCTCGGGAAGGAGGATGCTGCACGGCACTTAGTTGTGCTGCTGCTGCTGCTGCTGCTGCTGCTGCTGCTGCTGCTGCTGCTGCTGCCTTGTCCTCTTGCAGAGCTCTGTAGAAGCAAATGCACTTGCCTTCAGTGGCCGGGTTGAAGAGAGCACGACGGCAGGATGCAGCGGAGCAGGGAAGTACAGAGCGCAGCGGTGAGATCGATGTTGCTTACGTGCAGAAGGCGCAGGTGCAGGCTTCTACAGCCGTTCTCCAGGAGAGCAGCTGCTGGAGGTCGACGACGGTAGCTGCGAGGCTGAAAACAAGGCATAGGACGTCTGTCTTAGAAGAAAGGCACAGGGGCCACAGTGTGATGGGCGCCTTTTGAAGGCTGCTTGGAGAAGGGACACTTTCGGAGAGCCTTCTGCGTTGACCTGTGCTCCGGGCTGAGCTCTAGCTGCAGGGACTCTGAAAGGCTGAAAGACTAGGAAAGTGCTTGTGTCCACGCTGGGGATTGAGCACGATGCTTTTTGGAGCAGCGAGAACACTGTCAGCCCACGGCGCTTGTGAAGGAGCCTTTACCAGACTTCTGCAATTGGGTGCACTGCACACGCAAGCCCGGTGCTCTCCGGCTTCTTGCTTCGCCTTCCGTTGTCTGGACACAAGAGAAGCCCAGCCACGGCATCCTACTCGGCCGCTTGTCGGCGTGTGTACTGCCCGCATACGCACGGGTGCTGTGCTCGGCTTCCCCTCAGCTCCAGAAGGTGCGATTCGTCCGAGCTTGCGAGACGAGCGTGGCTGCCACTCTCCTGCCTGCAGAATTCGCCTTACAGCCTCGGGAAGGAGGATGCTGCACGGCACTTAGTTGTGCTGCTGCTGCTGCTGCTGCTGCTGCTGCTGCTGCTCTCTGCTGCTGCTCTTGCAGAGCTCTGTAGAAGCAAATGCACTTGCCTTCAGTGGCCGGGTTGAAGAGAGCACGACGGCAGGATGCAGCGGAGCAGGGAAGTACAGAGCGCAGCGGTGAGATCGATGTTGCTTACGTGCAGAAGGCGCAGGTGCAGGCTTCTACAGCCGTTCTCCAGGAGAGCAGCTGCTGGAGGTCGACGACGGTAGCTGCGAGGCTGAAAACAAGGCATAGGACGTCTGTCTTAGAAGAAAGGCACAGGGGCCACAGTGTGATGGGCGCCTTTTGAAGGCTGCTTGGAGAAGGGACACTTTCGGAGAGCCTTCTGCGTTGACCTGTGCTCCGGGCTGAGCTCTAGCTGCAGGGACTCTGAAAGGCTGAAAGACTAGGAAAGTGCTTGTGTCCACGCTGGGGATTGAGCACGATGCTTTTTGGAGCAGCGAGAACACTGTCAGCCCACGGCGCTTGTGAAGGAGCCTTTACCAGACTTCTGCAATTGGGTGCACTGCACACGCAAGCCCGGTGCTCTCCGGCTTCTTGCTTCGCCTTCCGTTGTCTGGACACAAGAGAAGCCCAGCCACGGCATCCTACTCGGCCGCTTGTCGGCGTGTGTACTGCCCGCATACGCACGGGTGCTGTGCTCGGCTTCCCCTCAGCTCCAGAAGGTGCGATTCGTCCGAGCTTGCGAGACGAGCGTGGCTGCCACTCTCCTGCCTGCAGAATTCGCCTTACAGCCTCGGGAAGGAGGATGCTGCACGGCACTTAGTTGTGCTGCTGCTGCTGCTGCTGCTGCCTTGTCCTCTTGCAGAGCTCTGTAGAAGCAAATGCACTTGCCTTCAGTGGCCGGGTTGAAGAGAGCACGACGGCAGGATGCAGCGGAGCAGGGAAGTACAGAGCGCAGCGGTGAGATCGATGTTGCTTACGTGCAGAAGGCGCAGGTGCAGGCTTCTACAGCCGTTCTCCAGGAGAGCAGCTGCTGGAGGTCGACGACGGTAGCTGCGAGGCTGAAAACAAGGCATAGGACGTCTGTCTTAGAAGAAAGGCACAGGGGCCACAGTGTGATGGGCGCCTTTTGAAGGCTGCTTGGAGAAGGGACACTTTCGGAGAGCCTTCTGCGTTGACCTGTGCTCCGGGCTGAGCTCTAGCTGCAGGGACTCTGAAAGGCTGAAAGACTAGGAAAGTGCTTGTGTCCACGCTGGGGATTGAGCACGATGCTTTTTGGAGCAGCGAGAACACTGTCAGCCCACGGCGCTTGTGAAGGAGCCTTTACCAGACTTCTGCAATTGGGTGCACTGCACACGCAAGCCCGGTGCTCTCCGGCTTCTTGCTTCGCCTTCCGTTGTCTGGACACAAGAGAAGCCCAGCCACGGCATCCTACTCGGCCGCTTGTCGGCGTGTGTACTGCCCGCATACGCACGGGTGCTGTGCTCGGCTTCCCCTCAGCTCCAGAAGGTGCGATTCGTCCGAGCTTGCGAGACGAGCGTGGCTGCCACTCTCCTGCCTGCAGAATTCGCCTTACAGCCTCGGGAAGGAGGATGCTGCACGGCACTTAGTTGTGCTGCTGCTGCTGCTGCTGCTGCTGCTGCTGCTGCCTTGTCCTCTTGCAGAGCTCTGTAGGAGCAAATGCACTTGCCTTCAGTGGCCGGGTTGAAGAGAGCACGACGGCAGGATGCAGCGGAGCAGGGAAGTACAGAGCGCAGCGGTGAGATCGATGTTGCTTACGTGCAGAAGGCGCAGGTGCAGGCTTCTACAGCCGTTCTCCAGGAGAGCAGCTGCTGGAGGTCGACGACGGTAGCTGCGAGGCTGAAAACAAGGCATAGGACGTCTGTCTTAGAAGAAAGGCACAGGGGCCACAGTGTGATGGGCGCCTTTTGAAGGCTGCTTGGAGAAGGGACACTTTCGGAGAGCCTTCTGCGTTGACCTGTGCTCCGGGCTGAGCTCTAGCTGCAGGGACTCTGAAAGGCTGAAAGACTAGGAAAGTGCTTGTGTCCACGCTGGGGATTGAGCACGATGCTTTTTGGAGCAGCGAGAACACTGTCAGCCCACGGCGCTTGTGAAGGAGCCTTTACCAGACTTCTGCAATTGGGTGCACTGCACACGCAAGCCCGGTGCTCTCCGGCTTCTTGCTTCGCCTTCCGTTGTCTGGACACAAGAGAAGCCCAGCCACGGCATCCTACTCGGCCGCTTGTCGGCGTGTGTACTGCCCGCATACGCACGGGTGCTGTGCTCGGCTTCCCCTCAGCTCCAGAAGGTGCGATTCGTCCGAGCTTGCGAGACGAGCGTGGCTGCCACTCTCCTGCCTGCAGAATTCGCCTTACAGCCTCGGGAAGGAGGATGCTGCACGGCACTTAGTTGTGCTGCTGCTGCTGCTGCTGCTGCCTTGTCCTCTTGCAGAGCTCTGTAGAAGCAAATGCACTTGCCTTCAGTGGCCGGGTTGAAGAGAGCACGACGGCAGGATGCAGCGGAGCAGGGAAGTACAGAGCGCAGCGGTGAGATCGATGTTGCTTACGTGCAGAAGGCGCAGGTGCAGGCTTCTACAGCCGTTCTCCAGGAGAGCAGCTGCTGGAGGTCGACGACGGTAGCTGCGAGGCTGAAAACAAGGCATAGGACGTCTGTCTTAGAAGAAAGGCACAGGGGCCACAGTGTGATGGGCGCCTTTTGAAGGCTGCTTGGAGAAGGGACACTTTCGGAGAGCCTTCTGCGTTGACCTGTGCTCCGGGCTGAGCTCTAGCTGCAGGGACTCTGAAAGGCTGAAAGACTAGGAAAGTGCTTGTGTCCACGCTGGGGATTGAGCACGATGCTTTTTGGAGCAGCGAGAACACTGTCAGCCCACGGCGCTTGTGAAGGAGCCTTTACCAGACTTCTGCAATTGGGTGCACTGCACACGCAAGCCCGGTGCTCTCCGGCTTCTTGCTTCGCCTTCCGTTGTCTGGACACAAGAGAAGCCCAGCCACGGCATCCTACTCGGCCGCTTGTCGGCGTGTGTACTGCCCGCATACGCACGGGTGCTGTGCTCGGCTTCCCCTCAGCTCCAGAAGGTGCGATTCGTCCGAGCTTGCGAGACGAGCGTGGCTGCCACTCTCCTGCCTGCAGAATTCGCCTTACAGCCTCGGGAAGGAGGATGCTGCACGGCACTTAGTTGTGCTGCTGCTGCTGCTGCTGCTGCTGCTGCTGCTGCTGCTGCTGCTGCTGCCTTGTCCTCTTGCAGAGCTCTGTAGGAGCAAATGCACTTGCCTTCAGTGGCCGGGTTGAAGAGAGCACGACGGCAGGATGCAGCGGAGCAGGGAAGTACAGAGCGCAGCGGTGAGATCGATGTTGCTTACGTGCAGAAGGCGCAGGTGCAGGCTTCTACAGCCGTTCTCCAGGAGAGCAGCTGCTGGAGGTCGACGACGGTAGCTGCGAGGCTGAAAACAAGGCATAGGACGTCTGTCTTAGAAGAAAGGCACAGGGGCCACAGTGTGATGGGCGCCTTTTGAAGGCTGCTTGGAGAAGGGACACTTTCGGAGAGCCTTCTGCGTTGACCTGTGCTCCGGGCTGAGCTCTAGCTGCAGGGACTCTGAAAGGCTGAAAGACTAGGAAAGTGCTTGTGTCCACGCTGGGGATTGAGCACGATGCTTTTTGGAGCAGCGAGAACACTGTCAGCCCACGGCGCTTGTGAAGGAGCCTTTACCAGACTTCTGCAATTGGGTGCACTGCACACGCAAGCCCGGTGCTCTCCGGCTTCTTGCTTCGCCTTCCGTTGTCTGGACACAAGAGAAGCCCAGCCACGGCATCCTACTCGGCCGCTTGTCGGCGTGTGTACTGCCCGCATACGCACGGGTGCTGTGCTCGGCTTCCCCTCAGCTCCAGAAGGTGCGATTCGTCCGAGCTTGCGAGACGAGCGTGGCTGCCACTCTCCTGCCTGCAGAATTCGCCTTACAGCCTCGGGAAGGAGGATGCTGCACGGCACTTAGTTGTGCTGCTGCTGCTGCTGCTGCTGCTGCTGCTGCTGCTGCTGCTGCTGCTGCTGCTGCTGCTGCCTTGTCCTCTTGCAGAGCTCTGTAGAAGCAAATGCACTTGCCTTCAGTGGCCGGGTTGAAGAGAGCACGACGGCAGGATGCAGCGGAGCAGGGAAGTACAGAGCGCAGCGGTGAGATCGATGTTGCTTACGTGCAGAAGGCGCAGGTGCAGGCTTCTACAGCCGTTCTCCAGGAGAGCAGCTGCTGGAGGTCGACGACGGTAGCTGCGAGGCTGAAAACAAGGCATAGGACGTCTGTCTTAGAAGAAAGGCACAGGGGCCACAGTGTGATGGGCGCCTTTTGAAGGCTGCTTGGAGAAGGGACACTTTCGGAGAGCCTTCTGCGTTGACCTGTGCTCCGGGCTGAGCTCTAGCTGCAGGGACTCTGAAAGGCTGAAAGACTAGGAAAGTGCTTGTGTCCACGCTGGGGATTGAGCACGATGCTTTTTGGAGCAGCGAGAACACTGTCAGCCCACGGCGCTTGTGAAGGAGCCTTTACCAGACTTCTGCAATTGGGTGCACTGCACACGCAAGCCCGGTGCTCTCCGGCTTCTTGCTTCGCCTTCCGTTGTCTGGACACAAGAGAAGCCCAGCCACGGCATCCTACTCGGCCGCTTGTCGGCGTGTGTACTGCCCGCATACGCACGGGTGCTGTGCTCGGCTTCCCCTCAGCTCCAGAAGGTGCGATTCGTCCGAGCTTGCGAGACGAGCGTGGCTGCCACTCTCCTGCCTGCAGAATTCGCCTTACAGCCTCGGGAAGGAGGATGCTGCACGGCACTTAGTTGTGCTGCTGCTGCTGCTGCTGCTGCTGCTGCTGCTGCTGCTGCTGCTGCTGCTGCCTTGTCCTCTTGCAGAGCTCTGTAGAAGCAAATGCACTTGCCTTCAGTGGCCGGGTTGAAGAGAGCACGACGGCAGGATGCAGCGGAGCAGGGAAGTACAGAGCGCAGCGGTGAGATCGATGTTGCTTACGTGCAGAAGGCGCAGGTGCAGGCTTCTACAGCCGTTCTCCAGGAGAGCAGCTGCTGGAGGTCGACGACGGTAGCTGCGAGGCTGAAAACAAGGCATAGGACGTCTGTCTTAGAAGAAAGGCACAGGGGCCACAGTGTGATGGGCGCCTTTTGAAGGCTGCTTGGAGAAGGGACACTTTCGGAGAGCCTTCTGCGTTGACCTGTGCTCCGGGCTGAGCTCTAGCTGCAGGGACTCTGAAAGGCTGAAAGACTAGGAAAGTGCTTGTGTCCACGCTGGGGATTGAGCACGATGCTTTTTGGAGCAGCGAGAACACTGTCAGCCCACGGCGCTTGTGAAGGAGCCTTTACCAGACTTCTGCAATTGGGTGCACTGCACACGCAAGCCCGGTGCTCTCCGGCTTCTTGCTTCGCCTTCCGTTGTCTGGACACAAGAGAAGCCCAGCCACGGCATCCTACTCGGCCGCTTGTCGGCGTGTGTACTGCCCGCATACGCACGGGTGCTGTGCTCGGCTTCCCCTCAGCTCCAGAAGGTGCGATTCGTCCGAGCTTGCGAGACGAGCGTGGCTGCCACTCTCCTGCCTGCAGAATTCGCCTTACAGCCTCGGGAAGGAGGATGCTGCACGGCACTTAGTTGTGCTGCTGCTGCTGCTGCTGCTGCCTTGTCCTCTTGCAGAGCTCTGTAGAAGCAAATGCACTTGCCTTCAGTGGCCGGGTTGAAGAGAGCACGACGGCAGGATGCAGCGGAGCAGGGAAGTACAGAGCGCAGCGGTGAGATCGATGTTGCTTACGTGCAGAAGGCGCAGGTGCAGGCTTCTACAGCCGTTCTCCAGGAGAGCAGCTGCTGGAGGTCGACGACGGTAGCTGCGAGGCTGAAAACAAGGCATAGGACGTCTGTCTTAGAAGAAAGGCACAGGGGCCACAGTGTGATGGGCGCCTTTTGAAGGCTGCTTGGAGAAGGGACACTTTCGGAGAGCCTTCTGCGTTGACCTGTGCTCCGGGCTGAGCTCTAGCTGCAGGGACTCTGAAAGGCTGAAAGACTAGGAAAGTGCTTGTGTCCACGCTGGGGATTGAGCACGATGCTTTTTGGAGCAGCGAGAACACTGTCAGCCCACGGCGCTTGTGAAGGAGCCTTTACCAGACTTCTGCAATTGGGTGCACTGCACACGCAAGCCCGGTGCTCTCCGGCTTCTTGCTTCGCCTTCCGTTGTCTGGACACAAGAGAAGCCCAGCCACGGCATCCTACTCGGCCGCTTGTCGGCGTGTGTACTGCCCGCATACGCACGGGTGCTGTGCTCGGCTTCCCCTCAGCTCCAGAAGGTGCGATTCGTCCGAGCTTGCGAGACGAGCGTGGCTGCCACTCTCCTGCCTGCAGAATTCGCCTTACAGCCTCGGGAAGGAGGATGCTGCACGGCACTTAATTGTGCTGCTGCTGCTGCTGCTGCTGCTGCTGCTGCTGCCTTGTCCTCTTGCAGAGCTCTGTAGGAGCAAATGCACTTGCCTTCAGTGGCCGGGTTGAAGAGAGCACGACGGCAGGATGCAGCGGAGCAGGGAAGTACAGAGCGCAGCGGTGAGATCGATGTTGCTTACGTGCAGAAGGCGCAGGTGCAGGCTTCTACAGCCGTTCTCCAGGAGAGCAGCTGCTGGAGGTCGACGACGGTAGCTGCGAGGCTGAAAACAAGGCATAGGACGTCTGTCTTAGAAGAAAGGCACAGGGGCCACAGTGTGATGGGCGCCTTTTGAAGGCTGCTTGGAGAAGGGACACTTTCGGAGAGCCTTCTGCGTTGACCTGTGCTCCGGGCTGAGCTCTAGCTGCAGGGACTCTGAAAGGCTGAAAGACTAGGAAAGTGCTTGTGTCCACGCTGGGGATTGAGCACGATGCTTTTTGGAGCAGCGAGAACACTGTCAGCCCACGGCGCTTGTGAAGGAGCCTTTACCAGACTTCTGCAATTGGGTGCACTGCACACGCAAGCCCGGTGCTCTCCGGCTTCTTGCTTCGCCTTCCGTTGTCTGGACACAAGAGAAGCCCAGCCACGGCATCCTACTCGGCCGCTTGTCGGCGTGTGTACTGCCCGCATACGCACGGGTGCTGTGCTCGGCTTCCCCTCAGCTCCAGAAGGTGCGATTCGTCCGAGCTTGCGAGACGAGCGTGGCTGCCACTCTCCTGCCTGCAGAATTCGCCTTACAGCCTCGGGAAGGAGGATGCTGCACGGCACTTAGTTGTGCTGCTGCTGCTGCTGCTGCTGCCTTGTCCTCTTGCAGAGCTCTGTAGAAGCAAATGCACTTGCCTTCAGTGGCCGGGTTGAAGAGAGCACGACGGCAGGATGCAGCGGAGCAGGGAAGTACAGAGCGCAGCGGTGAGATCGATGTTGCTTACGTGCAGAAGGCGCAGGTGCAGGCTTCTACAGCCGTTCTCCAGGAGAGCAGCTGCTGGAGGTCGACGACGGTAGCTGCGAGGCTGAAAACAAGGCATAGGACGTCTGTCTTAGAAGAAAGGCACAGGGGCCACAGTGTGATGGGCGCCTTTTGAAGGCTGCTTGGAGAAGGGACACTTTCGGAGAGCCTTCTGCGTTGACCTGTGCTCCGGGCTGAGCTCTAGCTGCAGGGACTCTGAAAGGCTGAAAGACTAGGAAAGTGCTTGTGTCCACGCTGGGGATTGAGCACGATGCTTTTTGGAGCAGCGAGAACACTGTCAGCCCACGGCGCTTGTGAAGGAGCCTTTACCAGACTTCTGCAATTGGGTGCACTGCACACGCAAGCCCGGTGCTCTCCGGCTTCTTGCTTCGCCTTCCGTTGTCTGGACACAAGAGAAGCCCAGCCACGGCATCCTACTCGGCCGCTTGTCGGCGTGTGTACTGCCCGCATACGCACGGGTGCTGTGCTCGGCTTCCCCTCAGCTCCAGAAGGTGCGATTCGTCCGAGCTTGCGAGACGAGCGTGGCTGCCACTCTCCTGCCTGCAGAATTCGCCTTACAGCCTCGGGAAGGAGGATGCTGCACGGCACTTAGTTGTGCTGCTGCTGCTGCTGCTGCTGCTGCTGCTGCTGCTGCTGCTGCTGCCTTGTCCTCTTGCAGAGCTCTGTAGAAGCAAATGCACTTGCCTTCAGTGGCCGGGTTGAAGAGAGCACGACGGCAGGATGCAGCGGAGCAGGGAAGTACAGAGCGCAGCGGTGAGATCGATGTTGCTTACGTGCAGAAGGCGCAGGTGCAGGCTTCTACAGCCGTTCTCCAGGAGAGCAGCTGCTGGAGGTCGACGACGGTAGCTGCGAGGCTGAAAACAAGGCATAGGACGTCTGTCTTAGAAGAAAGGCACAGGGGCCACAGTGTGATGGGCGCCTTTTGAAGGCTGCTTGGAGAAGGGACACTTTCGGAGAGCCTTCTGCGTTGACCTGTGCTCCGGGCTGAGCTCTAGCTGCAGGGACTCTGAAAGGCTGAAAGACTAGGAAAGTGCTTGTGTCCACGCTGGGGATTGAGCACGATGCTTTTTGGAGCAGCGAGAACACTGTCAGCCCACGGCGCTTGTGAAGGAGCCTTTACCAGACTTCTGCAATTGGGTGCACTGCACACGCAAGCCCGGTGCTCTCCGGCTTCTTGCTTCGCCTTCCGTTGTCTGGACACAAGAGAAGCCCAGCCACGGCATCCTACTCGGCCGCTTGTCGGCGTGTGTACTGCCCGCATACGCACGGGTGCTGTGCTCGGCTTCCCCTCAGCTCCAGAAGGTGCGATTCGTCCGAGCTTGCGAGACGAGCGTGGCTGCCACTCTCCTGCCTGCAGAATTCGCCTTACAGCCTCGGGAAGGAGGATGCTGCACGGCACTTAGTTGTGCTGCTGCTGCTGCTGCTGCTGCTGCTGCTGCTGCTGCTGCTGCTGCTGCCTTGTCCTCTTGCAGAGCTCTGTAGAAGCAAATGCACTTGCCTTCAGTGGCCGGGTTGAAGAGAGCACGACGGCAGGATGCAGCGGAGCAGGGAAGTACAGAGCGCAGCGGTGAGATCGATGTTGCTTACGTGCAGAAGGCGCAGGTGCAGGCTTCTACAGCCGTTCTCCAGGAGAGCAGCTGCTGGAGGTCGACGACGGTAGCTGCGAGGCTGAAAACAAGGCATAGGACGTCTGTCTTAGAAGAAAGGCACAGGGGCCACAGTGTGATGGGCGCCTTTTGAAGGCTGCTTGGAGAAGGGACACTTTCGGAGAGCCTTCTGCGTTGACCTGTGCTCCGGGCTGAGCTCTAGCTGCAGGGACTCTGAAAGGCTGAAAGACTAGGAAAGTGCTTGTGTCCACGCTGGGGATTGAGCACGATGCTTTTTGGAGCAGCGAGAACACTGTCAGCCCACGGCGCTTGTGAAGGAGCCTTTACCAGACTTCTGCAATTGGGTGCACTGCACACGCAAGCCCGGTGCTCTCCGGCTTCTTGCTTCGCCTTCCGTTGTCTGGACACAAGAGAAGCCCAGCCACGGCATCCTACTCGGCCGCTTGTCGGCGTGTGTACTGCCCGCATACGCACGGGTGCTGTGCTCGGCTTCCCCTCAGCTCCAGAAGGTGCGATTCGTCCGAGCTTGCGAGACGAGCGTGGCTGCCACTCTCCTGCCTGCAGAATTCGCCTTACAGCCTCGGGAAGGAGGATGCTGCACGGCACTTAGTTGTGCTGCTGCTGCTGCTGCTGCTGCTGCTGCTGCTGCTGCTGCTGCTGCTGCTGCTGCCTTGTCCTCTTGCAGAGCTCTGTAGAAGCAAATGCACTTGCCTTCAGTGGCCGGGTTGAAGAGAGCACGACGGCAGGATGCAGCGGAGCAGGGAAGTACAGAGCGCAGCGGTGAGATCGATGTTGCTTACGTGCAGAAGGCGCAGGTGCAGGCTTCTACAGCCGTTCTCCAGGAGAGCAGCTGCTGGAGGTCGACGACGGTAGCTGCGAGGCTGAAAACAAGGCATAGGACGTCTGTCTTAGAAGAAAGGCACAGGGGCCACAGTGTGATGGGCGCCTTTTGAAGGCTGCTTGGAGAAGGGACACTTTCGGAGAGCCTTCTGCGTTGACCTGTGCTCCGGGCTGAGCTCTAGCTGCAGGGACTCTGAAAGGCTGAAAGACTAGGAAAGTGCTTGTGTCCACGCTGGGGATTGAGCACGATGCTTTTTGGAGCAGCGAGAACACTGTCAGCCCACGGCGCTTGTGAAGGAGCCTTTACCAGACTTCTGCAATTGGGTGCACTGCACACGCAAGCCCGGTGCTCTCCGGCTTCTTGCTTCGCCTTCCGTTGTCTGGACACAAGAGAAGCCCAGCCACGGCATCCTACTCGGCCGCTTGTCGGCGTGTGTACTGCCCGCATACGCACGGGTGCTGTGCTCGGCTTCCCCTCAGCTCCAGAAGGTGCGATTCGTCCGAGCTTGCGAGACGAGCGTGGCTGCCACTCTCCTGCCTGCAGAATTCGCCTTACAGCCTCGGGAAGGAGGATGCTGCACGGCACTTAGTTGTGCTGCTGCTGCTGCTGCTGCTGCTGCTGCTGCTGCTGCTGCTGCTGCTGCCTTGTCCTCTTGCAGAGCTCTGTAGAAGCAAATGCACTTGCCTTCAGTGGCCGGGTTGAAGAGAGCACGACGGCAGGATGCAGCGGAGCAGGGAAGTACAGAGCGCAGCGGTGAGATCGATGTTGCTTACGTGCAGAAGGCGCAGGTGCAGGCTTCTACAGCCGTTCTCCAGGAGAGCAGCTGCTGGAGGTCGACGACGGTAGCTGCGAGGCTGAAAACAAGGCATAGGACGTCTGTCTTAGAAGAAAGGCACAGGGGCCACAGTGTGATGGGCGCCTTTTGAAGGCTGCTTGGAGAAGGGACACTTTCGGAGAGCCTTCTGCGTTGACCTGTGCTCCGGGCTGAGCTCTAGCTGCAGGGACTCTGAAAGGCTGAAAGACTAGGAAAGTGCTTGTGTCCACGCTGGGGATTGAGCACGATGCTTTTTGGAGCAGCGAGAACACTGTCAGCCCACGGCGCTTGTGAAGGAGCCTTTACCAGACTTCTGCAATTGGGTGCACTGCACACGCAAGCCCGGTGCTCTCCGGCTTCTTGCTTCGCCTTCCGTTGTCTGGACACAAGAGAAGCCCAGCCACGGCATCCTACTCGGCCGCTTGTCGGCGTGTGTACTGCCCGCATACGCACGGGTGCTGTGCTCGGCTTCCCCTCAGCTCCAGAAGGTGCGATTCGTCCGAGCTTGCGAGACGAGCGTGGCTGCCACTCTCCTGCCTGCAGAATTCGCCTTACAGCCTCGGGAAGGAGGATGCTGCACGGCACTTAGTTGTGCTGCTGCTGCTGCTGCTGCTGCTGCTGCTGCTGCTGCTGCTGCTGCTGCCTTGTCCTCTTGCAGAGCTCTGTAGAAGCAAATGCACTTGCCTTCAGTGGCCGGGTTGAAGAGAGCACGACGGCAGGATGCAGCGGAGCAGGGAAGTACAGAGCGCAGCGGTGAGATCGATGTTGCTTACGTGCAGAAGGCGCAGGTGCAGGCTTCTACAGCCGTTCTCCAGGAGAGCAGCTGCTGGAGGTCGACGACGGTAGCTGCGAGGCTGAAAACAAGGCATAGGACGTCTGTCTTAGAAGAAAGGCACAGGGGCCACAGTGTGATGGGCGCCTTTTGAAGGCTGCTTGGAGAAGGGACACTTTCGGAGAGCCTTCTGCGTTGACCTGTGCTCCGGGCTGAGCTCTAGCTGCAGGGACTCTGAAAGGCTGAAAGACTAGGAAAGTGCTTGTGTCCACGCTGGGGATTGAGCACGATGCTTTTTGGAGCAGCGAGAACACTGTCAGCCCACGGCGCTTGTGAAGGAGCCTTTACCAGACTTCTGCAATTGGGTGCACTGCACACGCAAGCCCGGTGCTCTCCGGCTTCTTGCTTCGCCTTCCGTTGTCTGGACACAAGAGAAGCCCAGCCACGGCATCCTACTCGGCCGCTTGTCGGCGTGTGTACTGCCCGCATACGCACGGGTGCTGTGCTCGGCTTCCCCTCAGCTCCAGAAGGTGCGATTCGTCCGAGCTTGCGAGACGAGCGTGGCTGCCACTCTCCTGCCTGCAGAATTCGCCTTACAGCCTCGGGAAGGAGGATGCTGCACGGCACTTAGTTGTGCTGCTGCTGCTGCTGCTGCTGCTGCTGCTGCTGCTGCTGCCTTGTCCTCTTGCAGAGCTCTGTAGGAGCAAATGCACTTGCCTTCAGTGGCCGGGTTGAAGAGAGCACGACGGCAGGATGCAGCGGAGCAGGGAAGTACAGAGCGCAGCGGTGAGATCGATGTTGCTTACGTGCAGAAGGCGCAGGTGCAGGCTTCTACAGCCGTTCTCCAGGAGAGCAGCTGCTGGAGGTCGACGACGGTAGCTGCGAGGCTGAAAACAAGGCATAGGACGTCTGTCTTAGAAGAAAGGCACAGGGGCCACAGTGTGATGGGCGCCTTTTGAAGGCTGCTTGGAGAAGGGACACTTTCGGAGAGCCTTCTGCGTTGACCTGTGCTCCGGGCTGAGCTCTAGCTGCAGGGACTCTGAAAGGCTGAAAGACTAGGAAAGTGCTTGTGTCCACGCTGGGGATTGAGCACGATGCTTTTTGGAGCAGCGAGAACACTGTCAGCCCACGGCGCTTGTGAAGGAGCCTTTACCAGACTTCTGCAATTGGGTGCACTGCACACGCAAGCCCGGTGCTCTCCGGCTTCTTGCTTCGCCTTCCGTTGTCTGGACACAAGAGAAGCCCAGCCACGGCATCCTACTCGGCCGCTTGTCGGCGTGTGTACTGCCCGCATACGCACGGGTGCTGTGCTCGGCTTCCCCTCAGCTCCAGAAGGTGCGATTCGTCCGAGCTTGCGAGACGAGCGTGGCTGCCACTCTCCTGCCTGCAGAATTCGCCTTACAGCCTCGGGAAGGAGGATGCTGCACGGCACTTAGTTGTGCTGCTGCTGCTGCTGCTGCTGCCTTGTCCTCTTGCAGAGCTCTGTAGAAGCAAATGCACTTGCCTTCAGTGGCCGGGTTGAAGAGAGCACGACGGCAGGATGCAGCGGAGCAGGGAAGTACAGAGCGCAGCGGTGAGATCGATGTTGCTTACGTGCAGAAGGCGCAGGTGCAGGCTTCTACAGCCGTTCTCCAGGAGAGCAGCTGCTGGAGGTCGACGACGGTAGCTGCGAGGCTGAAAACAAGGCATAGGACGTCTGTCTTAGAAGAAAGGCACAGGGGCCACAGTGTGATGGGCGCCTTTTGAAGGCTGCTTGGAGAAGGGACACTTTCGGAGAGCCTTCTGCGTTGACCTGTGCTCCGGGCTGAGCTCTAGCTGCAGGGACTCTGAAAGGCTGAAAGACTAGGAAAGTGCTTGTGTCCACGCTGGGGATTGAGCACGATGCTTTTTGGAGCAGCGAGAACACTGTCAGCCCACGGCGCTTGTGAAGGAGCCTTTACCAGACTTCTGCAATTGGGTGCACTGCACACGCAAGCCCGGTGCTCTCCGGCTTCTTGCTTCGCCTTCCGTTGTCTGGACACAAGAGAAGCCCAGCCACGGCATCCTACTCGGCCGCTTGTCGGCGTGTGTACTGCCCGCATACGCACGGGTGCTGTGCTCGGCTTCCCCTCAGCTCCAGAAGGTGCGATTCGTCCGAGCTTGCGAGACGAGCGTGGCTGCCACTCTCCTGCCTGCAGAATTCGCCTTACAGCCTCGGGAAGGAGGATGCTGCACGGCACTTAATTGTGCTGCTGCTGCTGCTGCTGCTGCTGCTGCTGCTGCCTTGTCCTCTTGCAGAGCTCTGTAGGAGCAAATGCACTTGCCTTCAGTGGCCGGGTTGAAGAGAGCACGACGGCAGGATGCAGCGGAGCAGGGAAGTACAGAGCGCAGCGGTGAGATCGATGTTGCTTACGTGCAGAAGGCGCAGGTGCAGGCTTCTACAGCCGTTCTCCAGGAGAGCAGCTGCTGGAGGTCGACGACGGTAGCTGCGAGGCTGAAAACAAGGCATAGGACGTCTGTCTTAGAAGAAAGGCACAGGGGCCACAGTGTGATGGGCGCCTTTTGAAGGCTGCTTGGAGAAGGGACACTTTCGGAGAGCCTTCTGCGTTGACCTGTGCTCCGGGCTGAGCTCTAGCTGCAGGGACTCTGAAAGGCTGAAAGACTAGGAAAGTGCTTGTGTCCACGCTGGGGATTGAGCACGATGCTTTTTGGAGCAGCGAGAACACTGTCAGCCCACGGCGCTTGTGAAGGAGCCTTTACCAGACTTCTGCAATTGGGTGCACTGCACACGCAAGCCCGGTGCTCTCCGGCTTCTTGCTTCGCCTTCCGTTGTCTGGACACAAGAGAAGCCCAGCCACGGCATCCTACTCGGCCGCTTGTCGGCGTGTGTACTGCCCGCATACGCACGGGTGCTGTGCTCGGCTTCCCCTCAGCTCCAGAAGGTGCGATTCGTCCGAGCTTGCGAGACGAGCGTGGCTGCCACTCTCCTGCCTGCAGAATTCGCCTTACAGCCTCGGGAAGGAGGATGCTGCACGGCACTTAGTTGTGCTGCTGCTGCTGCTGCTGCTGCTGCTGCTGCTGCTGCTGCCTTGTCCTCTTGCAGAGCTCTGTAGGAGCAAATGCACTTGCCTTCAGTGGCCGGGTTGAAGAGAGCACGACGGCAGGATGCAGCGGAGCAGGGAAGTACAGAGCGCAGCGGTGAGATCGATGTTGCTTACGTGCAGAAGGCGCAGGTGCAGGCTTCTACAGCCGTTCTCCAGGAGAGCAGCTGCTGGAGGTCGACGACGGTAGCTGCGAGGCTGAAAACAAGGCATAGGACGTCTGTCTTAGAAGAAAGGCACAGGGGCCACAGTGTGATGGGCGCCTTTTGAAGGCTGCTTGGAGAAGGGACACTTTCGGAGAGCCTTCTGCGTTGACCTGTGCTCCGGGCTGAGCTCTAGCTGCAGGGACTCTGAAAGGCTGAAAGACTAGGAAAGTGCTTGTGTCCACGCTGGGGATTGAGCACGATGCTTTTTGGAGCAGCGAGAACACTGTCAGCCCACGGCGCTTGTGAAGGAGCCTTTACCAGACTTCTGCAATTGGGTGCACTGCACACGCAAGCCCGGTGCTCTCCGGCTTCTTGCTTCGCCTTCCGTTGTCTGGACACAAGAGAAGCCCAGCCACGGCATCCTACTCGGCCGCTTGTCGGCGTGTGTACTGCCCGCATACGCACGGGTGCTGTGCTCGGCTTCCCCTCAGCTCCAGAAGGTGCGATTCGTCCGAGCTTGCGAGACGAGCGTGGCTGCCACTCTCCTGCCTGCAGAATTCGCCTTACAGCCTCGGGAAGGAGGATGCTGCACGGCACTTAGTTGTGCTGCTGCTGCTGCTGCTGCTGCTGCTGCTGCTGCTGCTGCTGCTGCCTTGTCCTCTTGCAGAGCTCTGTAGAAGCAAATGCACTTGCCTTCAGTGGCCGGGTTGAAGAGAGCACGACGGCAGGATGCAGCGGAGCAGGGAAGTACAGAGCGCAGCGGTGAGATCGATGTTGCTTACGTGCAGAAGGCGCAGGTGCAGGCTTCTACAGCCGTTCTCCAGGAGAGCAGCTGCTGGAGGTCGACGACGGTAGCTGCGAGGCTGAAAACAAGGCATAGGACGTCTGTCTTAGAAGAAAGGCACAGGGGCCACAGTGTGATGGGCGCCTTTTGAAGGCTGCTTGGAGAAGGGACACTTTCGGAGAGCCTTCTGCGTTGACCTGTGCTCCGGGCTGAGCTCTAGCTGCAGGGACTCTGAAAGGCTGAAAGACTAGGAAAGTGCTTGTGTCCACGCTGGGGATTGAGCACGATGCTTTTTGGAGCAGCGAGAACACTGTCAGCCCACGGCGCTTGTGAAGGAGCCTTTACCAGACTTCTGCAATTGGGTGCACTGCACACGCAAGCCCGGTGCTCTCCGGCTTCTTGCTTCGCCTTCCGTTGTCTGGACACAAGAGAAGCCCAGCCACGGCATCCTACTCGGCCGCTTGTCGGCGTGTGTACTGCCCGCATACGCACGGGTGCTGTGCTCGGCTTCCCCTCAGCTCCAGAAGGTGCGATTCGTCCGAGCTTGCGAGACGAGCGTGGCTGCCACTCTCCTGCCTGCAGAATTCGCCTTACAGCCTCGGGAAGGAGGATGCTGCACGGCACTTAGTTGTGCTGCTGCTGCTGCTGCTGCTGCTGCTGCTGCTGCTGCTGCTGCTGCCTTGTCCTCTTGCAGAGCTCTGTAGAAGCAAATGCACTTGCCTTCAGTGGCCGGGTTGAAGAGAGCACGACGGCAGGATGCAGCGGAGCAGGGAAGTACAGAGCGCAGCGGTGAGATCGATGTTGCTTACGTGCAGAAGGCGCAGGTGCAGGCTTCTACAGCCGTTCTCCAGGAGAGCAGCTGCTGGAGGTCGACGACGGTAGCTGCGAGGCTGAAAACAAGGCATAGGACGTCTGTCTTAGAAGAAAGGCACAGGGGCCACAGTGTGATGGGCGCCTTTTGAAGGCTGCTTGGAGAAGGGACACTTTCGGAGAGCCTTCTGCGTTGACCTGTGCTCCGGGCTGAGCTCTAGCTGCAGGGACTCTGAAAGGCTGAAAGACTAGGAAAGTGCTTGTGTCCACGCTGGGGATTGAGCACGATGCTTTTTGGAGCAGCGAGAACACTGTCAGCCCACGGCGCTTGTGAAGGAGCCTTTACCAGACTTCTGCAATTGGGTGCACTGCACACGCAAGCCCGGTGCTCTCCGGCTTCTTGCTTCGCCTTCCGTTGTCTGGACACAAGAGAAGCCCAGCCACGGCATCCTACTCGGCCGCTTGTCGGCGTGTGTACTGCCCGCATACGCACGGGTGCTGTGCTCGGCTTCCCCTCAGCTCCAGAAGGTGCGATTCGTCCGAGCTTGCGAGACGAGCGTGGCTGCCACTCTCCTGCCTGCAGAATTCGCCTTACAGCCTCGGGAAGGAGGATGCTGCACGGCACTTAGTTGTGCTGCTGCTGCTGCTGCTGCTGCTGCTGCTGCTGCTGCTGCTGCTGCTGCTGCCTTGTCCTCTTGCAGAGCTCTGTAGGAGCAAATGCACTTGCCTTCAGTGGCCGGGTTGAAGAGAGCACGACGGCAGGATGCAGCGGAGCAGGGAAGTACAGAGCGCAGCGGTGAGATCGATGTTGCTTACGTGCAGAAGGCGCAGGTGCAGGCTTCTACAGCCGTTCTCCAGGAGAGCAGCTGCTGGAGGTCGACGACGGTAGCTGCGAGGCTGAAAACAAGGCATAGGACGTCTGTCTTAGAAGAAAGGCACAGGGGCCACAGTGTGATGGGCGCCTTTTGAAGGCTGCTTGGAGAAGGGACACTTTCGGAGAGCCTTCTGCGTTGACCTGTGCTCCGGGCTGAGCTCTAGCTGCAGGGACTCTGAAAGGCTGAAAGACTAGGAAAGTGCTTGTGTCCACGCTGGGGATTGAGCACGATGCTTTTTGGAGCAGCGAGAACACTGTCAGCCCACGGCGCTTGTGAAGGAGCCTTTACCAGACTTCTGCAATTGGGTGCACTGCACACGCAAGCCCGGTGCTCTCCGGCTTCTTGCTTCGCCTTCCGTTGTCTGGACACAAGAGAAGCCCAGCCACGGCATCCTACTCGGCCGCTTGTCGGCGTGTGTACTGCCCGCATACGCACGGGTGCTGTGCTCGGCTTCCCCTCAGCTCCAGAAGGTGCGATTCGTCCGAGCTTGCGAGACGAGCGTGGCTGCCACTCTCCTGCCTGCAGAATTCGCCTTACAGCCTCGGGAAGGAGGATGCTGCACGGCACTTAGTTGTGCTGCTGCTGCTGCTGCTGCTGCTGCTGCTGCTGCTGCTGCTGCTGCTGCTGCTGCCTTGTCCTCTTGCAGAGCTCTGTAGGAGCAAATGCACTTGCCTTCAGTGGCCGGGTTGAAGAGAGCACGACGGCAGGATGCAGCGGAGCAGGGAAGTACAGAGCGCAGCGGTGAGATCGATGTTGCTTACGTGCAGAAGGCGCAGGTGCAGGCTTCTACAGCCGTTCTCCAGGAGAGCAGCTGCTGGAGGTCGACGACGGTAGCTGCGAGGCTGAAAACAAGGCATAGGACGTCTGTCTTAGAAGAAAGGCACAGGGGCCACAGTGTGATGGGCGCCTTTTGAAGGCTGCTTGGAGAAGGGACACTTTCGGAGAGCCTTCTGCGTTGACCTGTGCTCCGGGCTGAGCTCTAGCTGCAGGGACTCTGAAAGGCTGAAAGACTAGGAAAGTGCTTGTGTCCACGCTGGGGATTGAGCACGATGCTTTTTGGAGCAGCGAGAACACTGTCAGCCCACGGCGCTTGTGAAGGAGCCTTTACCAGACTTCTGCAATTGGGTGCACTGCACACGCAAGCCCGGTGCTCTCCGGCTTCTTGCTTCGCCTTCCGTTGTCTGGACACAAGAGAAGCCCAGCCACGGCATCCTACTCGGCCGCTTGTCGGCGTGTGTACTGCCCGCATACGCACGGGTGCTGTGCTCGGCTTCCCCTCAGCTCCAGAAGGTGCGATTCGTCCGAGCTTGCGAGACGAGCGTGGCTGCCACTCTCCTGCCTGCAGAATTCGCCTTACAGCCTCGGGAAGGAGGATGCTGCACGGCACTTAGTTGTGCTGCTGCTGCTGCTGCTGCTGCTGCTGCTGCTGCTGCTGCTGCCTTGTCCTCTTGCAGAGCTCTGTAGGAGCAAATGCACTTGCCTTCAGTGGCCGGGTTGAAGAGAGCACGACGGCAGGATGCAGCGGAGCAGGGAAGTACAGAGCGCAGCGGTGAGATCGATGTTGCTTACGTGCAGAAGGCGCAGGTGCAGGCTTCTACAGCCGTTCTCCAGGAGAGCAGCTGCTGGAGGTCGACGACGGTAGCTGCGAGGCTGAAAACAAGGCATAGGACGTCTGTCTTAGAAGAAAGGCACAGGGGCCACAGTGTGATGGGCGCCTTTTGAAGGCTGCTTGGAGAAGGGACACTTTCGGAGAGCCTTCTGCGTTGACCTGTGCTCCGGGCTGAGCTCTAGCTGCAGGGACTCTGAAAGGCTGAAAGACTAGGAAAGTGCTTGTGTCCACGCTGGGGATTGAGCACGATGCTTTTTGGAGCAGCGAGAACACTGTCAGCCCACGGCGCTTGTGAAGGAGCCTTTACCAGACTTCTGCAATTGGGTGCACTGCACACGCAAGCCCGGTGCTCTCCGGCTTCTTGCTTCGCCTTCCGTTGTCTGGACACAAGAGAAGCCCAGCCACGGCATCCTACTCGGCCGCTTGTCGGCGTGTGTACTGCCCGCATACGCACGGGTGCTGTGCTCGGCTTCCCCTCAGCTCCAGAAGGTGCGATTCGTCCGAGCTTGCGAGACGAGCGTGGCTGCCACTCTCCTGCCTGCAGAATTCGCCTTACAGCCTCGGGAAGGAGGATGCTGCACGGCACTTAGTTGTGCTGCTGCTGCTGCTGCTGCTGCTGCTGCTGCTGCTGCTGCTGCTGCCTTGTCCTCTTGCAGAGCTCTGTAGAAGCAAATGCACTTGCCTTCAGTGGCCGGGTTGAAGAGAGCACGACGGCAGGATGCAGCGGAGCAGGGAAGTACAGAGCGCAGCGGTGAGATCGATGTTGCTTACGTGCAGAAGGCGCAGGTGCAGGCTTCTACAGCCGTTCTCCAGGAGAGCAGCTGCTGGAGGTCGACGACGGTAGCTGCGAGGCTGAAAACAAGGCATAGGACGTCTGTCTTAGAAGAAAGGCACAGGGGCCACAGTGTGATGGGCGCCTTTTGAAGGCTGCTTGGAGAAGGGACACTTTCGGAGAGCCTTCTGCGTTGACCTGTGCTCCGGGCTGAGCTCTAGCTGCAGGGACTCTGAAAGGCTGAAAGACTAGGAAAGTGCTTGTGTCCACGCTGGGGATTGAGCACGATGCTTTTTGGAGCAGCGAGAACACTGTCAGCCCACGGCGCTTGTGAAGGAGCCTTTACCAGACTTCTGCAATTGGGTGCACTGCACACGCAAGCCCGGTGCTCTCCGGCTTCTTGCTTCGCCTTCCGTTGTCTGGACACAAGAGAAGCCCAGCCACGGCATCCTACTCGGCCGCTTGTCGGCGTGTGTACTGCCCGCATACGCACGGGTGCTGTGCTCGGCTTCCCCTCAGCTCCAGAAGGTGCGATTCGTCCGAGCTTGCGAGACGAGCGTGGCTGCCACTCTCCTGCCTGCAGAATTCGCCTTACAGCCTCGGGAAGGAGGATGCTGCACGGCACTTAGTTGTGCTGCTGCTGCTGCTGCTGCTGCTGCTGCTGCTGCTGCTGCTGCTGCCTTGTCCTCTTGCAGAGCTCTGTAGGAGCAAATGCACTTGCCTTCAGTGGCCGGGTTGAAGAGAGCACGACGGCAGGATGCAGCGGAGCAGGGAAGTACAGAGCGCAGCGGTGAGATCGATGTTGCTTACGTGCAGAAGGCGCAGGTGCAGGCTTCTACAGCCGTTCTCCAGGAGAGCAGCTGCTGGAGGTCGACGACGGTAGCTGCGAGGCTGAAAACAAGGCATAGGACGTCTGTCTTAGAAGAAAGGCACAGGGGCCACAGTGTGATGGGCGCCTTTTGAAGGCTGCTTGGAGAAGGGACACTTTCGGAGAGCCTTCTGCGTTGACCTGTGCTCCGGGCTGAGCTCTAGCTGCAGGGACTCTGAAAGGCTGAAAGACTAGGAAAGTGCTTGTGTCCACGCTGGGGATTGAGCACGATGCTTTTTGGAGCAGCGAGAACACTGTCAGCCCACGGCGCTTGTGAAGGAGCCTTTACCAGACTTCTGCAATTGGGTGCACTGCACACGCAAGCCCGGTGCTCTCCGGCTTCTTGCTTCGCCTTCCGTTGTCTGGACACAAGAGAAGCCCAGCCACGGCATCCTACTCGGCCGCTTGTCGGCGTGTGTACTGCCCGCATACGCACGGGTGCTGTGCTCGGCTTCCCCTCAGCTCCAGAAGGTGCGATTCGTCCGAGCTTGCGAGACGAGCGTGGCTGCCACTCTCCTGCCTGCAGAATTCGCCTTACAGCCTCGGGAAGGAGGATGCTGCACGGCACTTAGTTGTGCTGCTGCTGCTGCTGCTGCTGCCTTGTCCTCTTGCAGAGCTCTGTAGAAGCAAATGCACTTGCCTTCAGTGGCCGGGTTGAAGAGAGCACGACGGCAGGATGCAGCGGAGCAGGGAAGTACAGAGCGCAGCGGTGAGATCGATGTTGCTTACGTGCAGAAGGCGCAGGTGCAGGCTTCTACAGCCGTTCTCCAGGAGAGCAGCTGCTGGAGGTCGACGACGGTAGCTGCGAGGCTGAAAACAAGGCATAGGACGTCTGTCTTAGAAGAAAGGCACAGGGGCCACAGTGTGATGGGCGCCTTTTGAAGGCTGCTTGGAGAAGGGACACTTTCGGAGAGCCTTCTGCGTTGACCTGTGCTCCGGGCTGAGCTCTAGCTGCAGGGACTCTGAAAGGCTGAAAGACTAGGAAAGTGCTTGTGTCCACGCTGGGGATTGAGCACGATGCTTTTTGGAGCAGCGAGAACACTGTCAGCCCACGGCGCTTGTGAAGGAGCCTTTACCAGACTTCTGCAATTGGGTGCACTGCACACGCAAGCCCGGTGCTCTCCGGCTTCTTGCTTCGCCTTCCGTTGTCTGGACACAAGAGAAGCCCAGCCACGGCATCCTACTCGGCCGCTTGTCGGCGTGTGTACTGCCCGCATACGCACGGGTGCTGTGCTCGGCTTCCCCTCAGCTCCAGAAGGTGCGATTCGTCCGAGCTTGCGAGACGAGCGTGGCTGCCACTCTCCTGCCTGCAGAATTCGCCTTACAGCCTCGGGAAGGAGGATGCTGCACGGCACTTAGTTGTGCTGCTGCTGCTGCTGCTGCTGCTGCTGCTGCTGCTGCTGCTGCTGCTGCCTTGTCCTCTTGCAGAGCTCTGTAGGAGCAAATGCACTTGCCTTCAGTGGCCGGGTTGAAGAGAGCACGACGGCAGGATGCAGCGGAGCAGGGAAGTACAGAGCGCAGCGGTGAGATCGATGTTGCTTACGTGCAGAAGGCGCAGGTGCAGGCTTCTACAGCCGTTCTCCAGGAGAGCAGCTGCTGGAGGTCGACGACGGTAGCTGCGAGGCTGAAAACAAGGCATAGGACGTCTGTCTTAGAAGAAAGGCACAGGGGCCACAGTGTGATGGGCGCCTTTTGAAGGCTGCTTGGAGAAGGGACACTTTCGGAGAGCCTTCTGCGTTGACCTGTGCTCCGGGCTGAGCTCTAGCTGCAGGGACTCTGAAAGGCTGAAAGACTAGGAAAGTGCTTGTGTCCACGCTGGGGATTGAGCACGATGCTTTTTGGAGCAGCGAGAACACTGTCAGCCCACGGCGCTTGTGAAGGAGCCTTTACCAGACTTCTGCAATTGGGTGCACTGCACACGCAAGCCCGGTGCTCTCCGGCTTCTTGCTTCGCCTTCCGTTGTCTGGACACAAGAGAAGCCCAGCCACGGCATCCTACTCGGCCGCTTGTCGGCGTGTGTACTGCCCGCATACGCACGGGTGCTGTGCTCGGCTTCCCCTCAGCTCCAGAAGGTGCGATTCGTCCGAGCTTGCGAGACGAGCGTGGCTGCCACTCTCCTGCCTGCAGAATTCGCCTTACAGCCTCGGGAAGGAGGATGCTGCACGGCACTTAGTTGTGCTGCTGCTGCTGCTGCTGCTGCTGCTGCTGCTGCTGCTGCTGCTGCTGCTGCTGCTGCTGCCTTGTCCTCTTGCAGAGCTCTGTAGAAGCAAATGCACTTGCCTTCAGTGGCCGGGTTGAAGAGAGCACGACGGCAGGATGCAGCGGAGCAGGGAAGTACAGAGCGCAGCGGTGAGATCGATGTTGCTTACGTGCAGAAGGCGCAGGTGCAGGCTTCTACAGCCGTTCTCCAGGAGAGCAGCTGCTGGAGGTCGACGACGGTAGCTGCGAGGCTGAAAACAAGGCATAGGACGTCTGTCTTAGAAGAAAGGCACAGGGGCCACAGTGTGATGGGCGCCTTTTGAAGGCTGCTTGGAGAAGGGACACTTTCGGAGAGCCTTCTGCGTTGACCTGTGCTCCGGGCTGAGCTCTAGCTGCAGGGACTCTGAAAGGCTGAAAGACTAGGAAAGTGCTTGTGTCCACGCTGGGGATTGAGCACGATGCTTTTTGGAGCAGCGAGAACACTGTCAGCCCACGGCGCTTGTGAAGGAGCCTTTACCAGACTTCTGCAATTGGGTGCACTGCACACGCAAGCCCGGTGCTCTCCGGCTTCTTGCTTCGCCTTCCGTTGTCTGGACACAAGAGAAGCCCAGCCACGGCATCCTACTCGGCCGCTTGTCGGCGTGTGTACTGCCCGCATACGCACGGGTGCTGTGCTCGGCTTCCCCTCAGCTCCAGAAGGTGCGATTCGTCCGAGCTTGCGAGACGAGCGTGGCTGCCACTCTCCTGCCTGCAGAATTCGCCTTACAGCCTCGGGAAGGAGGATGCTGCACGGCACTTAGTTGTGCTGCTGCTGCTGCTGCTGCTGCTGCTGCTGCTGCTGCTGCTGCTGCCTTGTCCTCTTGCAGAGCTCTGTAGAAGCAAATGCACTTGCCTTCAGTGGCCGGGTTGAAGAGAGCACGACGGCAGGATGCAGCGGAGCAGGGAAGTACAGAGCGCAGCGGTGAGATCGATGTTGCTTACGTGCAGAAGGCGCAGGTGCAGGCTTCTACAGCCGTTCTCCAGGAGAGCAGCTGCTGGAGGTCGACGACGGTAGCTGCGAGGCTGAAAACAAGGCATAGGACGTCTGTCTTAGAAGAAAGGCACAGGGGCCACAGTGTGATGGGCGCCTTTTGAAGGCTGCTTGGAGAAGGGACACTTTCGGAGAGCCTTCTGCGTTGACCTGTGCTCCGGGCTGAGCTCTAGCTGCAGGGACTCTGAAAGGCTGAAAGACTAGGAAAGTGCTTGTGTCCACGCTGGGGATTGAGCACGATGCTTTTTGGAGCAGCGAGAACACTGTCAGCCCACGGCGCTTGTGAAGGAGCCTTTACCAGACTTCTGCAATTGGGTGCACTGCACACGCAAGCCCGGTGCTCTCCGGCTTCTTGCTTCGCCTTCCGTTGTCTGGACACAAGAGAAGCCCAGCCACGGCATCCTACTCGGCCGCTTGTCGGCGTGTGTACTGCCCGCATACGCACGGGTGCTGTGCTCGGCTTCCCCTCAGCTCCAGAAGGTGCGATTCGTCCGAGCTTGCGAGACGAGCGTGGCTGCCACTCTCCTGCCTGCAGAATTCGCCTTACAGCCTCGGGAAGGAGGATGCTGCACGGCACTTAGTTGTGCTGCTGCTGCTGCTGCTGCTGCTGCTGCTGCTGCTGCTGCTGCTGCTGCTGCTGCCTTGTCCTCTTGCAGAGCTCTGTAGGAGCAAATGCACTTGCCTTCAGTGGCCGGGTTGAAGAGAGCACGACGGCAGGATGCAGCGGAGCAGGGAAGTACAGAGCGCAGCGGTGAGATCGATGTTGCTTACGTGCAGAAGGCGCAGGTGCAGGCTTCTACAGCCGTTCTCCAGGAGAGCAGCTGCTGGAGGTCGACGACGGTAGCTGCGAGGCTGAAAACAAGGCATAGGACGTCTGTCTTAGAAGAAAGGCACAGGGGCCACAGTGTGATGGGCGCCTTTTGAAGGCTGCTTGGAGAAGGGACACTTTCGGAGAGCCTTCTGCGTTGACCTGTGCTCCGGGCTGAGCTCTAGCTGCAGGGACTCTGAAAGGCTGAAAGACTAGGAAAGTGCTTGTGTCCACGCTGGGGATTGAGCACGATGCTTTTTGGAGCAGCGAGAACACTGTCAGCCCACGGCGCTTGTGAAGGAGCCTTTACCAGACTTCTGCAATTGGGTGCACTGCACACGCAAGCCCGGTGCTCTCCGGCTTCTTGCTTCGCCTTCCGTTGTCTGGACACAAGAGAAGCCCAGCCACGGCATCCTACTCGGCCGCTTGTCGGCGTGTGTACTGCCCGCATACGCACGGGTGCTGTGCTCGGCTTCCCCTCAGCTCCAGAAGGTGCGATTCGTCCGAGCTTGCGAGACGAGCGTGGCTGCCACTCTCCTGCCTGCAGAATTCGCCTTACAGCCTCGGGAAGGAGGATGCTGCACGGCACTTAGTTGTGCTGCTGCTGCTGCTGCTGCTGCTGCTGCTGCTGCTGCTGCTGCCTTGTCCTCTTGCAGAGCTCTGTAGGAGCAAATGCACTTGCCTTCAGTGGCCGGGTTGAAGAGAGCACGACGGCAGGATGCAGCGGAGCAGGGAAGTACAGAGCGCAGCGGTGAGATCGATGTTGCTTACGTGCAGAAGGCGCAGGTGCAGGCTTCTACAGCCGTTCTCCAGGAGAGCAGCTGCTGGAGGTCGACGACGGTAGCTGCGAGGCTGAAAACAAGGCATAGGACGTCTGTCTTAGAAGAAAGGCACAGGGGCCACAGTGTGATGGGCGCCTTTTGAAGGCTGCTTGGAGAAGGGACACTTTCGGAGAGCCTTCTGCGTTGACCTGTGCTCCGGGCTGAGCTCTAGCTGCAGGGACTCTGAAAGGCTGAAAGACTAGGAAAGTGCTTGTGTCCACGCTGGGGATTGAGCACGATGCTTTTTGGAGCAGCGAGAACACTGTCAGCCCACGGCGCTTGTGAAGGAGCCTTTACCAGACTTCTGCAATTGGGTGCACTGCACACGCAAGCCCGGTGCTCTCCGGCTTCTTGCTTCGCCTTCCGTTGTCTGGACACAAGAGAAGCCCAGCCACGGCATCCTACTCGGCCGCTTGTCGGCGTGTGTACTGCCCGCATACGCACGGGTGCTGTGCTCGGCTTCCCCTCAGCTCCAGAAGGTGCGATTCGTCCGAGCTTGCGAGACGAGCGTGGCTGCCACTCTCCTGCCTGCAGAATTCGCCTTACAGCCTCGGGAAGGAGGATGCTGCACGGCACTTAGTTGTGCTGCTGCTGCTGCTGCTGCTGCTGCTGCTGCTGCTGCTGCTGCTGCCTTGTCCTCTTGCAGAGCTCTGTAGAAGCAAATGCACTTGCCTTCAGTGGCCGGGTTGAAGAGAGCACGACGGCAGGATGCAGCGGAGCAGGGAAGTACAGAGCGCAGCGGTGAGATCGATGTTGCTTACGTGCAGAAGGCGCAGGTGCAGGCTTCTACAGCCGTTCTCCAGGAGAGCAGCTGCTGGAGGTCGACGACGGTAGCTGCGAGGCTGAAAACAAGGCATAGGACGTCTGTCTTAGAAGAAAGGCACAGGGGCCACAGTGTGATGGGCGCCTTTTGAAGGCTGCTTGGAGAAGGGACACTTTCGGAGAGCCTTCTGCGTTGACCTGTGCTCCGGGCTGAGCTCTAGCTGCAGGGACTCTGAAAGGCTGAAAGACTAGGAAAGTGCTTGTGTCCACGCTGGGGATTGAGCACGATGCTTTTTGGAGCAGCGAGAACACTGTCAGCCCACGGCGCTTGTGAAGGAGCCTTTACCAGACTTCTGCAATTGGGTGC